>NC_056729.1:1539056105-1539232210 GCF_019279795.1 Protopterus annectens | reverse complement strand
GATCCTATTTCGGTTCTAGGGTATTTACCCTCCTAATAGCTAGCTAGGGGGGGATCTCTTATGGTGTATTTGTTTGTATATATGTACATGCTTATTTTTTGTGTTTGCCTACTATTTTTTTTGGAAACATTGGCATTTATCCAAAATTTAGTTTTCCAAGAGGGCAACTGGCATCTGGGGCAAGAAACACTGAGGAAAATGACGTCGGCTGATGCCTTTATACCCAAAGACCAGCAGAGATGACGTCGGGTGAAGTGCGACACCAGCCGAGGCCAGACCCAGACTTTGGAATCCGGCCGACCGAAGGGCTGCCTGACGACAGGACAACCCATTTGTTAGGACTGCAGATGCTATCCTGTTCGGACATCTACATTTATGGTAGGTACAAAACTGTACTTTTTGTACCTACCATAAATGTAGATGTCCGAGAGGAATGCATCTGCAGTCAGGATTACCCACCCTCCTTCCCCTCTGAGGTACTCCTAGGGTATTTACCAATCTTCAGCTAGCTTGGGGGGGATCTATTATGGTGTATTTGTTTGTATATATGTACATACATGGTTATTTTGTGTGTTTGCTCTCTACTATTTGGAAACTTTGGCATTTATCCAAATTTAGCCTACCAAGAGGGCACCTGGCATCTGGGGCAAGAAACACTGAGGAAAATGGCGTTGGCTGATGCCTTTATACCCGAAAAACTGCCGCAATGACGTCGGGTGAAGTGCGACACCAGCCGAAGCCAGACCCAGACTTTGGAATACGGCCGACCGAAGGGCTGCCTGACGACAGGACAACCCATTTGTAAGGACTGCAGATGCATTCCTCTCGGACATCTACATTTATGGTAGGTACAAAACTGTACTTTATGGCTATTCCTCCTTTCTTAGTTTTGCACAGAGACGGGGGGTGTCTTCTTACTAGTCCTTGTTTTATGCCCGTAATGGTCAGTGAGTAGTCCCTTAATCACTGCGTTCATCTTCCTTTCCCCTAAGTTTGCCAGTGAGAACGTTCTTCACTCCGTTTGCATAGACAGCTCAGATACTGTTTGAGTAAAACTAAAGTTATTTGCAAATCTGAGCAGCTTTTTGTTTCCTTTCAACCCAGGACTTTAGGTATAGCTGTTTCAGAGCAAACCATCTACGCCTGGATTTCTAAGGCCATTTCTTTTTGTTATTCTTTTCATAGAATGTTTTTCCTTGTTAGTAAAGGTGCATTCTAAAGGGCAATTACCTCCTCCGGTGCCTTTTGTAAGGGTCTGGATAATAATTCCATGATTGAGGCTGCTACGTGGTCCTCTGTTCATACTTTTACTAAGCATTCCAAGTTGGATGTTATTTTCAGGGACAGGGTAAACTCTTCCAGGGTTATCCTGCATGGATTTGTAGACAGCTCTTCTATACCTTCCTCTTCCCAGGCTTACTCTTGAGCACTTATACTTAAATCACTGTTGGAGTATTCACTCCTGTCCCTCCTTCTCCATGTGTACTAGCTCTTGCCTTGCATTTTTTCTTGCCTTCCTGGCTGAGGGATGATTATTCTTCTGGATGCATATGTTCCTTTGCCCTGTATTTTTCTTGCCTTTTTGTCTGAGGGTTTCTTCTTCTGGATGCATATGTATTTGTCCCTAAAGGATAGTCTGTTCCTCCTGGAGCATTTTCAGTTTAGAACGTGAGCGTCTGTACTTCACCTTGATGCCCTGCGTGGGGTGCGTGTGTGTGACATACGATGCCTATAAGAACTAAAGGCTTTGGAACACTGGCTAGATGTTGGGCTGTCCTTGGCAGGCGATCCTTTAGGTAAAGAATACTGCAACAGTGAAGAGAAAGACATATAAATATGTAAAATTTTACACAATTGTACTTGCTTCCTGGTTTCAACTATTTGGAGAGGGGGGTATACGATTGCTGTAGGTCTAAAGTTAGTAATGTCTTTTGAATTTCATTCTTTGTGAGGAGGGGTAATGTGTGACTTTTTCCAGAGGGTAATGTGGGATTCCTGGATTGACCTATTTATAATGACTAAGACCGGATAAGCATTGCTATTAGCTGCTTATTTTAAGGTTCTCATTTGGACGGTCAGTAGCTAAAGTAGAGCATGGTTTGAGTTTCAGTAGTTTTATATAGAATGTGGACACAGTTTGAAGTTGAAAGTGGATGTGACTTTTAGGCCAGGTTGGCATTAAATGTTGGGGTATTCCTGGTTAGAGATGCTACACTTAGTATGAAATAAGAGTTGAATTGTATTGCGGTGGTAGCTGTTGGGAAGCAGGGTTAAGGTTAAATTTTTGGCCAAGATGCAGGATTTCTTTAATGGCTTCCCAGAGTTTTTAGGGTTATTCTGAAAAGTTTTATAGTATAGTTTACTCCAGTTATGATGTATTCTGAAGTTTTTAAGATGTTGTGGTGCTTTCTCTTTTTGCCATTCTTTTACATACCGCTTCTCTATCCTACATTAGCATTCTACTCTTTTTGGATAGCCAAATTGCATTGTTAGCCTCCTTTTTATAGGAGGTGCAAAGGCTATTTACTATATTCAGGAAAGTTATGAGCGGACATCTGATCCGCTGTGGTGACACCTAGCCAGGAAAAGCTGAAAGAAGAAGAAGGAAAGTTGTACTGAATTTGTATACAGCATCATCCATGGGGAGGATTTTTAGGAAGTTCCAGTTAGTAGATGATAGGGTAGTAATGAACATTTCTGGGTTAAACTTGGAAAGGTTGTGTGTTTTACGTGAATGAATGAGATGTCTGATTGTATAGATTGGGAGAGGATCACCGAGAAAGTCAAACATTGTACCTCTGGTGGTGTATTTGCTATGGTCTGATACTAGGATCCAGTCTAATAGGGAATTTCATGTCTTGCTATTATGTGTGGGGCTGTAACTGGTTGTGTGAAAACATAAGATCATGTTAGATGTCTGATAGTTTGTTCAACCAACTGGCATTCATATCACTTAGTATTTTCATGTGGAATTCTAATTTATACCCAGTGTAGGATGTCCTCCAGTAGAGCTGTATTGTTGCCAGGAGGGATGCAAAGGACAGTAGTACATATTTGTAAGTTATTTTCAGGAAAGTAATAAGCAGATCTGCAGAACTGAAGTTTGATATTGGTTTGTTATAAGGGGAAATGTGGCAGCTGTTGGGAAATTTTAAAGCAATAATTAGTGTTGATGAAGTCTGAAACTGGTACAGGATAGGCATCTCCTGTTGAATGTATGGAATAGAAAGGTTTAAGAGGCTAGAGTATGTGGCTGTAGTTAAAATAGGAAAAAATGAGAGTTTATTTGGGAAAAGTAGGAGATGCAATGTAGAATAGATAGGTGCTGTTAGGAGGAGGTATGAGTATGAATGGATATGATGCAAAACAGTATGGGAGGGAGAAAGATAGTTGTGAATGGTGCTAAAAAATGACATGGAAGTTGGGAGCTGGGTAGAACTATGAATGTTTTGTATGAGAGTAGTAAGGTTGTTTGGGAAGGGTTAGGGAATAAAAGTCAACACATGAAGTGTGTATGTGGGAAGTGTAATAGTAGAGTAAGAGTGGTAGGTGAGAATTGGGGAAGGGTATGGGAAAGTAGCAGTTTTCCTACCCTCACATCAGATTATAACAGATTAATCTGTTTGTAGCTAGTACAAAGCATTTAACAAATAGGTACTAAGTAGAACAGGTTTTATTTCATTTCCTCTGTGCAGTGTTGTGGCAGCTAGGGAGATTAAGTAACTGGCATATACAGTGTAATCTGCTGGTGAAGAGAAGGGTTAGTAGCCAACTAAGTGATTCTTAGAGTGCAAGGGCTACTCCTTTGGAAGGGAGATTTTACAGCCACTTTCCAGCACAGGGCAGACACACATTTGACCAGTTAAAGTAAATTTGCTTACATTGTACATTGACAAAGTTGTCAGTGAGAAATTTTGAGAGCCGGGTCTTGTGGCAGAACTCTGGCAGTATTTGGGTTGGATATAGTGACCAAAGGCTACTGTACAATGACAAAGTCTCAGTGAAAATGTTTGGTCTTGTGTCTGAGCTCCTGCAGTATCTGGGGTCAAATGTAGTCACCACAGGCTCTGCACTGTGAAAGAAGATGGTGACTGAGTGGACAGTGGAAAAAGTGCATTTTGTGTTTATTGCAGCCTAAAATAAGAGTATGTTAGTTGGCAGTATATCAAAATAATTAGACAGGTATGTTATTGCATAATCAAATAGTATGAAATCTCTATCCATCAGTTTATGTAAGCTGAAATAATGATGATCTTCATGTTTCGCTGTTGCAGTCCTGACTATTGGTATTTCCTGCTGTGAAAGCCCTCTGCTGGCCTGACTACCAGAGAAATTTCTTTCCAGCTTCCAGGCTGCCAGATGCCCTGACCTACGTCAGTACGTTCGGGTATAAAGGTAGCCAACCTTCGTCATTCTTGCTGCGGAGACCGAAGCTGTATTCTATTGAGTTGGTCAGTCTGCACCAGAGAGAAGTGTCGTCAGACAAGATAAGTACCCCACTGGGGAACTTTTTCTTTCCTTGCTTATGTCAGATAAAGTATACAGCTGTCTTCATTGTAGAAAGCAGATCCCACACAGAAACTTTCATTCTTTTTGTGTTTGACTAGGCCCATATCACAACATCATTGGTTGTCAGTTTTGTGAGCATTTCAGTACTACAACACTTAGGTGTAGGGCAGTGTTTCTTGCTAGATCCCCTAGTCAACAGTCTTCTCTCTCACCTTCCATGGTGTGTCTATCAGTCGTACCAAATACGATCTACCTAAGCGAAAGAAAGAAAACAAACAAAAACTTAGGTTGTTGGACGACATTCATTCATTGCCTGCTGCTTCCTCCAGGCTTGTGATTGTTGAACAAGGTGAGGAGCTTTTGCAGCCCCCTTCCTTTGCTGATCCAGTAACTCAGGCCTCTGTTGAGACCCTTTCAGAGTTAAACATGCTATTGGCTCCATCCACCTCTACACAAGCCTCTGGCATTGTCTGTCTGGTCCAGGACCGTTCTGCAGGCCCTGGTGTCCGAGGACCGTGTTCCACCCAAGAGATTTTGCAACCAGGCCTCAGCTTACGCCAGCTCTGGTACATTTATTTCAGTCTCTGGAGACGGGCATCAGGGTGTTGGACACCCTTAGGCCTAAGGCCTTACCCACCCCTAAGACTGCCTCTGTCCCTAGGCCTTCAGTTAGGCCCTCAGGCTCTATTCCTTAGGGGTCACAGCAGGATTTAATCAGGTTAGCAAGGACCAGCCCTCCATTGTTAGATCAAGACAAGATCCAGGGATTACTTTTCCTAGCAAAAGAAAAAGAAATGATCCACAAGTCATTTACCTGCATTCTATCCTTCTGAGGTAGACTCTGAATTTGAGGACTCTGGGTCTGAGGAGGGCCCCTTCTTTATCTCCTGTGAGGACTCCAGACACTAAGGAAATCCTCCCTTCAGCGTCACCTCCTGAGGATTTCACTTTTGGTGAGAATTTGCATGCCAGAAGGTAACATTTTCAGTGGGAAGGCCAGGACTACCCACAGACAAAAAAGAGGGTTAGGGAATTCCTGGACTTAACTGAACATAAGCCACTGGCTATAGCTCCCATTCTAGAAGTAGTGGAAGATGTCTTCCAGGAGTCTTCCATTAAACCTGACTCCCTCCCGCCTGCCCCTTGTAAGCCAGGCAGGTTTTACAGGGTCCAGGATTCCCACAAGTATCTTTTCAGAAACCCTACTGCTGACCCTGAAGTTATCACTCCAAGATCAAAAGGAGCCAGAGCCAGTTCCTCTAGGAACCAACTCCTTACAAACAGAGAACAGGGTACTTGGCAGGTGTGGCAAGAAGGTTTATGCATCCACCACCCTTGCCATGAGGGCCCTAAATTGTCAATTTCTTATGGTTAAGTGCCAACAGACTATCCTAGAATATCTTAAGCAAAAGGTCTCAGTCCATGAATACAAAACCCTTGCTAAAGAATTGACTGACTTCTGTTATTCTGTCCATAATATCCCCCATGTCTTCATGGTCTTTCTAGACCTAAAAGGTACTTATCTGCACATAACCTGTTCAGGAGTCACACAGAAAATTTCTTCACTTCAGGGCATGATCCAATTCCTGTCAATTTTCTGCACTGTCCTTTGGCTTATCTGCAGCACTAAGAGTGTTCACAAAGTGCCTAGCACCATCAGTAGCCTTCTGCAGGACGATGGGGCTACAAATCTATCCTTACCTGGATGACTGTCTCCTACAGGCCACAGATCAGGCCAAGCTTTTTAAGGACCTCATATTCACCCAGGACCTCCTTTCCTCTCTGGGGTTCACAGTGAACCTACAGAAATCCTGCAATTAACCAACATAAAAGATTGTCTTCCTAGGGCACATCTGGACTCTTCTCTCCCAAAGGCCTTCCTCCTTCCAGAACAAGTCTCGTTCCTGACAAATTTCTTCCACAGGATCCAATTGAGACGTTGCATCTCAACAAGGGAATTTCTTCAAGCCCTGGGATCCATGGCCTCATGCATCCTCATGGTTCCTTTTGCCAGTCTACACATAAGGAAGCTCCAGTGGTACCTGAATGTCTGATGCCAGAGTTCACATTCCTTAGAGACCAAGATCCCCCAATCCCCAGCTTCAATGCAGATTTTGCATGGCGGGTGCATGCTTGCTCCAACAATCAAGGCTTCCCCTTCAAAATCTCCTCTCTGGCTCACACCCTAACTACAGATGCCCCGGAGACAGTATGAGGGGCTCACTTCCAGAACCTTCAAATCCAGGGGAAGTGAGATGCCAGATGCAAAGCCAGACGCATCAACTGGAAGGAACTCCTAACCGTATTAAAGGGGCTATTAGCCTTCAAGGAAAAATGGACCCCAGGTGTCCTGTTAAGACACAACAATGCCACAGTTATGTGATTCATAGACAGGGAGGGACACATTCTCAACTCCTCTGCCATCTGGCAATACAAATCTGGGAAACAGCTCACTCCTTGGGCTTGCACCTGATGGCACAAATACCTTCAAGGAGTCTGAAATGCTCTGGAAGACCATTTCAGCAGAAACTTAATGGACACTCATGAGTGGCATCTGCACCCAAAAATCTTCCAGTCAATATCCCAAACATGAGGAATTCCACAGGTGGGCCTCTCTGCATCCAAAGAGAATGCAGACCTGCAAACAGTAGGCAGCTTGGAAAACAGATGCCTTCTCCTTCCCCCTGGACAAAGCTTTTAATTTATGCAATTCCCCCCGTACCCCTTCTTCCTTGGTTTCTGTTCAGAATAAGAGAAGAGGGCCCAAGGGCAATTCTTATAGCTCCAGACAGCATTGGTACCCCCTCCTCCTTAAACTTGCCAACCAGAGCCCATGGCTACTCCCTCAGAGAGTAACTCTCCTCACCCAGCATGAGGGAAACTGTTCACCCCAATCAGCAGACCCTCACCCTTGCATTGTGGATGAGCCCCCCAAAAAACACAGTGGTGTTAGCTTGAATAAACAGGTGCTAGACATCCAAGAATCTAGAAGGCCTAGCACCAGGAAATCCCACTCAGTTAAGTGGAAGAGATCTCTATTTGGTGCAAAGATCACCACCTTGATCCCAAATCAGCACGTTTCCAGCATCCTGGAATACCTGACTTGCTGCTGAATCAGGAGAATGTTTCATTCTTCCATTAAAATCCATGCTTCTGCTATCTCTGCATGTGTAACCTGCCACTGTCCCCTTTTCTCCCATCCGATATTTAAGCAATTTCTTAGGGGAGTAATCCACATTAGACCACCCAGAAGGAAACCTACTCTTCCTTGAGACCTTAATGTTGTGCTAGAAAAACTGACATTGCCACCTTTGAGCCAGCAACTTCTGCAGACTTAAAGTTCCTGACATGGAAAACAGTTCTTCTGGTTATCACTTCAGCCAGGTGGATCTGTGAGTTGCAGGCCCTCGTGGCAGTGGAACCTTACCTTATCTCCCACAGGGATAGGGTCTCTTTCAGAACCAATCCGTCTTTTATGCCTAAAGTGGTCACTGACACCTCTGAATCAGGCCGTCCATCTCCCTACCTTTTTCCCCAATCAACAAAACAAAGGGGAGCGAATTCTGCATTCCTTGTATGTGCACAGACAGCTACATTTGTCTGGACAAGACAAAAGCTTTGAGAAAAAAACCTGACAGCTTTTCATTAGCTTTGCCTCTGGGAAAGAAGGCAAGCCTGCCTCTAAGCAAACTGTTTCCAAATGGATTTCCCACTGCATTTGCTTTTGTTATAGCTCCGGTGGCAAAGTGCCACTGGTGGGGATAAAATGTTATTCCACCAGAGAAACTGCTACTTCCACTGCCTTTCTAAAGGGTGTTCCCACCAAGGACATCTTGGAGGCTGCCACTTGGTCTTCTGTGCATACCTTCACCATACGCTATCCCCTGGCATCCTTCTCCAGGCCTATAGCAGGCTTTGCCATTGCTGTCCTGCAGGGCATCCTCTCTTCCCCTTAGGCACCTTTCCTCCCTCCTTTCAGCTTTGGGAATCTTCCTAGTAGTCAGGAATGCAGCAGTGAAACACGAAGAACATAGTACAGTTGTGTATACTTAATATAAATGTAGATGTTAGTGTATTCACGGTTAGTCTTTCCCCTCCCACCAACCCCCTCAGTCTACTATGTAGCTTGATTCTGTTTTATTACTCAGCCAGGGGGGCCCCTCCTTGGCTCCCTTCCTATGTCAGATTCTCCTTTGGGTACCTCCTGTCTGGTTAGGGCTCCTCCTAGTTGAGGGTCAGAAAACATTGGTATCATGATACAGGTTGGCTACCTTTATACCCGAATGTACTGACGTCGGTCAGGGCATCCACCAGCCTTGGAGTCGGAAAGAAATTTCTCTGGTAGTTGGGCTGAGCGAGGGCTTTTCATGGCAGGAAATAGCAGTGGTCAGGATTGTAACGATGAATGCGCTAAACATCTATATTTATGGTAAGTGTACACAACTGTACTTTTCCTCTTCAGGTGGAGCCCTGTCAGACCAAGCATATATGCTTTTTTTTTTTTCTTTTTTAATAGCAAGTGCCTGTATTTTCTCAGTTTTAATGGTATTACTGCATGTGGTGTTGGCAATAAGTAGTTCAGCTTCTGTCTTTGTTTTTACACCTAGGTTTTTGAAACTTAAAAAAAAAAAAAAAAAAAAACTTTCACAGAAGAATAATAATGTCATAAAATGTAAAATATGTGCTTATGAGCCTCTGCAGACTAATAGTCCTTCTCTTTTTCTGACTTTAAGGCATTCAGCAACAAAAGGTGTTGTTATTGCAACAGTCTGCACATTCTTTGACGCTTTCAACGTGCCTGTTTTTTGGCCAATCCTGGTCATGTACTTCATCATGTTGTTTTGTATCACCATGAAGAGACAGATCAAGGTAAATTGAAGGATGTTGATGAACGTTTGCACAGGAGCCTACATTTATGAAAACTGTTGCTCAGGAACAAAGGTTTTAACTAGAAAACTAACCTTTTTTTTACTTATTCGTATGTATCCTTTCCAGACTCTGCATCTTCCTTAATAAATTTAGAAGTGTGACAGAACTATTGGATCTGAATGAGGTGGAGTGATTAGTAAAGAAGGCTCCTTTGATACTTTTTTGCAATACTCTTTTAGCATGCGCTTGGATCACACATACTTCATAGGTTCATAGGTTCATACTAGGCTATCTGCCCGAGGGCATTTACAAGCCTAGCCCATCGTTTTGTGGCTTACGCCACCCCTTTAGTATGGGGAACTATACCCATTATTTTGCTGTGCCTCTGTCGAGCAGTGACACTGAGGTAATCCCTGGGGTATATCTGCGATCTCCCATCCATTGGTCAAGATTTCTCTTGAACAAGGCCAGCGAGGTGCTCTGCCTCACATGTACCGGGATTTTGTTCCACAGCATAGGGAGTCTTTGGGTGATGAATCTATCCCTCCAGCACGTCCTATTAATAGCCGTGTCAAGGTTTAAGTCTCCCGCCCTTGTGGCTCTGATGGATCTAGATTTTTTGAGGTGAAGCATATTCATCAAATCTGGGTTTGACATGGCCTTGTATGTTAGGCAAAGGTCACCTCTGAGCAAGCAGTGGCGACTGAATAGAGCTGGAGTTCTTTCAGTCGGGCAGCATAGGACAGATTCTTGAGACCCTTTATCCTTTTGGTGAGGAACATTTGTGGCCTCTCCAGCTGCTGCAAGTGTCGGGTCAGATACATTCGGAATGGCGCATTGTACTCAATCATTGGTCTGATGAGTGATGAGTAAAGCGAGACTATGACCTCCGTTGATCTAGATGAGAATCCTTCATGATAAGGTGGGCAATGTAGAAGGTCTTCCTAACTACTTTAGCTACATGGGTGTCGAATGACAGACTACTATCAACCTGGGTCCCCAGGTCCCTGATAACTTCTTCTGTGCTCAGTGGATTGCCACCTATTTGGTAGCTAGGGGTAACCTTGTTTTTCCCGAAGGGTATGACTATGCATTTTTGGCATTTAACTTTAGGCCGTGGCTCTGGCACCAGTTATCCGTTTCTGTGAGACCCTTCTGAAGGATATCTGTGTCAGATGTGTTTTCTACTATGGCCCAGTTTGCAGTCATCTGCAAACTTTGTCAGCCATAACCCTCCTGTGTTTGCTTGTACTGAAAAGTAGATGCCAAACAAGAGTGGGCCCAGGACTGAGCCCTGTGGGACACCACTTGTGACAGGCTTTGAGTCTGACATGGCGCCAGCAACTCTGACCCTGTGGGTTCTGTCACTCAGCCAGTTTGCAACCCATCTTGTGATGTATAGGTTGACATTTAAGCTGATGAGTTTTTCAATGATACCCGAGTGGGGTATTGTATCAAGGCCTTAGCCAGATCGAGGTAGGCTGTATGGACTGCCTTTCCTCATCAATGGCTTTGGTGACTGTTTCAAAAGTCAACCAAGTTTAAAAGGCATGATCTGCCTTTGACAAAGCCAAACTGGGTTGGATCCAAAGTCTGCAAATTCCCTATGTCTTTATTTATGAGGTCCATTATGATCCTCTCCATGGCTTTGCAGATAAGGCTTGTCAAGCTAATGGGCCGGTAATTTCCAGGGTCGGTGGAGGCACCGCCTTTGTGAAGTGGTACCACAGTTGCAGTGCGCCACTCCCTGGGTACGTATCCAGAGGTAAGACTATGATTAAACAGCTGTCCTAGCTGTGGGTTTAATTCCTCATTGAGTTCTGTAGTCAAAGATTGTGCACGTATGGAGTGCAAATTGATTTTGAAGGTAATGCTTGTATTAATTCATATTTGTCAGAAGTATGAACCATTACTTTTGAAATTAGATAGGATTTGACTTGCAAAAGTGTTTTTTTTCCACTTCTGTGGTAGAAGATCCCTGTAGAGACCTTTACATTACTTTAGGAACCCCACTTATTTTACTTGCTCTGATAGTTATTTTATAATTAATTTTGTGATAATTGCATTTTAATCTGGTACACAGATGTACATCATATTAATCCCTGCTACAACAGCTTTAACTAATGTGGATTATATCCTTCCAAGGATGTAACAGCAGGCAAACTTCCAAAGCTTCGAGGCACTTTCCCCTTTCTCAAACCAGTGAGCAGCTCAAGCTAGATGCATAAAATCACAGATTTGAGTGCCAAGCCCTTCAGAAGTTTCCTGCTGTTAACTAGCACTTCTCTGATGGCTTTTGAGAATCAGTGGTTGGCTTGTGCTGATGTTCTTCGTGTTTCACTGTTGCAGTCATTACATTTGGGTTTTCTGCTCGCAGGTAGCCCTCAGTCAGCCTGATTATCAAAGTCTTGGGTCCTGCGTTGGTTGCTGTCTCACCTTCCTTGACGTCAGGTAGTCAGGGGTATAAAGCATGCAGCCAACGCCATTACATCAGTCTTTCTTGCCGTGTGGTGCCCGAAGCAGTTCAAGTGCCGGTCGGCCGACTCTTGAAATTTTCTTTAGCAAGTTTCAGGTCTGAAGTCTTCAACTAAGTTAAGTATCCCGTTGGGGATTCTTTTTTTTGCTCTAAACTGATGTCAGTAAAAGTTAGCAATTGTATTACTTGTGGAAAGCATATTATTGGATTACTTAAACAGAAAATGATGTTGATTCCTGACTGTGCTGAAAATAAAGAATTACAGGGTTTAATGCATTCTGCCGAACAAGTTTGTAAACATACTTTGCAATGTGGTTTTGATTCATTAGAGGCACCTTGCAGAGCTACTGTCACTGGGTCTGTACTTAAAAGGCATGCTTGGCTTAACCAGCAAACTTTGACAGATCATGTTAAAGCTAAATTACTGGATGCTCCCTTAAACCAAGACTGCCTGTTTGGCAACAAAGCAGAAAAAGTACTTAAAAAGATGGAGGAAAAAGCTAAATCTATGCAAACTGTTAAAAGATTTCCTGCAAGTACAGCCTCCCAGATTTAGTAGGCACTGGCCTTCTAAGAATTGGTCCTTTCCTGTCTCTTCCAGGCCTTCAGTCCAAACCCAGGACCAGCAAGACCACCCAGGCTTCAGTCTCAAGGTACTCGCAGGCCTAAGCAGTGGGGGGCTCCCACTTCCAAAGCTGGAAGCAGTAAGACACCCCCCCCCCATGGTAAAGTGTCACAATGACTTAACCTTAATCCTGCCAAGCCCTACTCAACTGACTGTTCCTTTAGAGGGAAAGATCGCCCTGCATGCAAAAAACTGGTAACTCATTACCCAAGACAAATTGGATGTCCTTCAAGGATGCATCTGCAGTCCTTACAAATGGGTTGTCCTGTCGTCAGGCAGCCCTTCGGTCGGCCGGATTCCAAAGTCTGGGTCCGGCTTCGGCTGGTGTCGCACTTCACCCGACGTCATCGCTGCAGTTCTTCGGGTGTAAAGGCATCAGCCGACGCCATTTTCCTTGGTCTTTCTTGCCGCGTGGCGCCCGAAGCAGAAGCTGTTCGCAAGTGCCGGTCGGTCAGATCCAGCGATTACTACTACCGAATACTACTTCGAAGACTTCTAAAAAGCTAAGTACCCCGTTGGGGACTCTTTCTTGCCTCAGCCGATGTCAGAGAAAGTGAATAACTGTTTATCTTGTGGGAAACAAATACCTCATAAAGATTTCCACTCCTACTGTATACATTGTTTAGGCCCAGACCACGACATAGTAGCTTGTCTAGCCTGTGCTTCTTTTAACCGACGGACGCTTAGACATCGGTCGGAGTTTGCTGAACAGATTTTCGGCTCTGATTTTGCCTATATTATGCCGTCGGATCCTCCGACAACGCAAATTACCAAAAAACGCAAAGAAAAGGACCGACACTCGCGGTCCGCGGTTTCGGCCGAAACCGCGATTAAGCAAACCGCGAGTGTCTCGGTTTCGGCCGAAACCGAGCAAGTGGTTCTTTCTTCAGCCAAAACCATGCCTTCTACCGAGGCCTCCTCTAACCTGGTAGAATCGGCTTCTGAAATCCAACCTTCTGTTGCGATTTCATAGGAATTATCAGACACTATTCCCCTGGAAATTTCAACCCCTGCACGTGGAGCTGCTAGGCCTCCTGCAGCCATGTCTATTAAGGCCTTTGCCAGGGCTAAAGCAGCCAAAGCTTCAAAAACGGTGCCTGCCAAACCCCCCTCACACAGGCCCAGCACTAGCTCTCATATGCTTTCTTTGGCTGAGGATCTAATTTCTTTAATTCGTGGATCCCAGCCTCATCCAGACAGGACCACTCTCCCACCTCCAGAAAAGAGGCCTAGAGCAGAGCCCCCTGAGCCAGTATCCACAGATGATTCCTCTGATGACTCAGAACATACAGACCCTCCTGAGGCTCCTTATTCTCCTTACGAAGATTCTGATGCTGAAGAGTCCATTCCTTCAGCCTCTCCACCTGAGGAATTTTCCTTTGGGGAAACCTTGCATGCTATGAGGGAACAATTTCAGTGGCAGGGCCAAGATTTCTCAGACTCCAGAAAAAGGCTTAGAACCTTTCTACATTTGCCACAACATAGGCCTTAAGCTATACCTCCAGTTCTTTCTGTTGTAGATGATGCATTTAATGATGCTTGCACTGCTCCTGATTCATTACCTCCGGCTCCTGCTAAGCCCGATAGGTTCTACAGGGTCCCGGACACTCATCACCATTTATACAAGGCTCCTTTTGCAGATCCAGAGACTATCTCCCAGGGCCCTAAAGCTGTAGCAGCTACTTCTACTGAAAACCCCCTCCCCTCTGAAAGGGAATCCAGGTCCTTAGAGAGATGGGGTAAAAAAGTTTACACTTCTGCTACCTTGTCAGCTAGGGCTTTGAACTGCCAATTTCATATGATTCAATATCAAGAGTTTATGCTTGACCAGTTAACTAAAAGCTGTCCTCTGAACAATCTTTAGATAAAAATATGTTCAGGAAATGGTACATAACATACAGCAGGTTAGTAACCATTCTTTAAAATGTGGCTATGATGCACTGGAGGCTTCCTTTAGATCAGCCATGACTGGCACAGTTATCAGGAGACATGCATGGTTGAAAGAACAGGCATTACTAGACCATGTCAAATCAAAGCTTTTGGATGCACCCATGGACAAGGTCAATTTATTTGGTTCCCCTGCTCAGCAGGTACTAAAAAAGATGGAAAAGAAGGCAAAATCTGTACAAACAGTGAAAGATTTCTTACAGGTTCAACCTCCAAGGTTTAGCAGGAACTGGCCCTCCAAGAATTGGTCCTTTCCGGACTCCTCTAAGACACAGAGAGGCAGGAATAGGCGTTCAAGAGGCAGAAACCAATCCAGGGGTGCCTACAGGGGACGCCAGTGGCAAGGTAATAACCAGCGAGGCACGGACGCAGCCACCACCACTACAACAACTCAATCACAGTGACTTGACAGTGGCACCGCCTACCAGGGAACAACTAGAAGCACCCTTAGGCGGAAAGCTAACCTTATTTTCAAAGAACTGGCATTGCATCACAAGGGAAAAATGGATTTTGCAAACTATAGACCAAGGTTACAGGTTCCATTTCCATACTCTACCAGGAAAGAGAGGAATGCCAAACCTACCACCTACTCAAAGGGCAGAAGCTCTAAAGCAAATATCTCAGCTATTAAGAATGAGAGCTGTGGAAAGGGTACCATCTATGGAGCAAGGAAAGGATTTTACTCCAGACTCTTCCTGGTACCAAGAAAAGAAAACAAATGGAGACCCATTCTAGACCTGTCCGCTTTAAACACATTCCTCATTGTTCCAATATTCAAAATGCTGACCCTACAGCAGCTTCTTCCCATGCTGGGCAAGGAGTCTTGGCTGGTAACTCTAGATCTCAAGGAGGCATACCTGCACGTCCCCATACGACCAATTTGCAGAAGATACCTCAGATTTCTTGCAGGATCAGAGCATTATCAATTTTCAGCATTGCCCTTTGGCTTATCTACTGCGCCCAGAGTGTTCACGAAATGCCTGGCATCAGTAATTGCTCATTGCAGACTTCAGGGGATCCAAATTTATCCCTACCTGGACGACTGCCTAATACAAGCGGACAACAAAAGCAAGCTAACAGAAGACTTACAAAGAGTCATTTACCTGCTGCAAGCCCTGGGATATACAGTCAATATAAAAAAGTCAAGGCTGATTCCAACCCAAAGAATAACCTTTCTGGGTGCAGAGCTGGACACATCAAAACAAATGGCATTCCTAACTGCAGAAAAGAAAGAACAACTACCTCTCTACTTCTTGGCATTAACAAAGCAGAACCATCTAACTGCAAGAAAAGTACTGCAAGCCCTAGGCTTCATGGCATCCTGCATAATTCTGGTCCCTCATGCCAGACTGCATATGAGAAAGCTACAGTGGTACCTAAAGAATTTGTGGTCCCAACACAAGCACAGCCTAGAAACCAAAATTCCAATAATCCCATGCCTGAAGCAAGAATTCCTATGGTGGGCTCAGGCCTGTCAATCAAACACAGGATTGCCCTTCTGCAACAGTCAACCAAGCCAAACCATCACGACAGATGCCTCCGACCTCGGTTGGGTGGCACACATGCTGGGCAAGTGCATACAAGGCTTATGGACTCAAGACCAGCTGCGCCTACACATTAATCTAACGGAAATGCTGGCAGTAAAATTAGCAATCCAGTCATTCAGACCATTTCTCCAAGAAGGTCAGTTGATGATAAGGACAGACAACACCACAGTTATGTGGTATATCAACAAACAGGGAGGCACACATTCATATCCTCTATGCCGGCTGGCACTGGACCTATTGGATGTGGCCCTGAGCTACAACATTCAGTTACAAGCAATTTTTGTACCGGGAAAAGAAAACATTCTAGCAGACATATTAAGCAGAACTACCACAGATGCCCACGAATGGATGCTACATCCGGACATCTTCAAAGCCATCACAAGAGAATGGGGATTACCACAAATAGACTTGTTTGCATCCCCACTCAATCACCAGCTAAAGAAATTCTGCACAAGGACGTACCACCCACTTGCTTGGAAGGTGGACTCCCTATCTTTCAGTTGGAAAAACCTGACAGCATACGCATTCCCACCACTTCCTTTGATGCACAAGGTGCTTCTGAAGATCAAAGAGGACCGTCCAAGGATCATTCTGATAACTCCAGACTGGCCAAGACAACATTGGTACCCATTGCTGAGGAGCTTGTCTCGGGAACAAATATGGGCACTACCCCTGATCCCATTACTGTTAACACAGAACAACTACAACATCCTGCATCCAAACCTGAAAACTCTGCAGCTAACTGCCTGGAACATTACATAACAGCAATTAACCCAAATTTATCCCAAAGGGTTAAAGACATAATCCTGGAGGCTCGTAGACCTTCAACAAGAAAGAATTATGCAGCAAAATGGAAAAGATATCTCATTTGGAGTACTGCAAAGGGAGAAGATGTGACACTGGTAAACATAGCCAACATCCTGGAGTACTTGGCAGAGCTCTTCCATACAGGCCTGTCCTATTCTTCCATCAAGATACATGCATCAGCTATTTCAGCAGAATACAGCTTAGATCCTCCTGTCTTCTCTCATCCTCTGCTCAGACAGTTTCTGAGAGGAATTAAAAATGTAAAACCTCCCAGGAAACCACCATTGCCAGCATGGGACTTGAACTTTGTGCTAGAAAAATTGACACTTCCCCCTTTCGAGCCAGCAGCAACAGCAGAATTACAATACTTATCCTGGAAGACTGCTTTCCTGCTGGCAATAACTTCAGCAAGAAGGGTCTCTGAACTACAGGCATTAATGACAGTGCAACCCTTCCTGATCTTCCATCAAGATAGTGTCCATGAGAACAAATCCTACATTTATGCCTAAGGTGGTATCCAGAGTGTCATTAAATCAGGCTATCCACCTACCTACATTCTTCCCAAACCCACAGAACAGGGAGAAAGACTCTTGCATACCTTGGATGTACATAGACAATTACGCTACTACCTGGACAGGACTAAGTCCAATAGAAAAACTGACCAGCTTCTGGTAGCATATGCCACAGGAAAGGAAGGAAAACCAATTTCAAAACAGACAATCTCCAAATGGATAGGAAATTGCATTAGATTTTGTTACTCCTATCATGGAAAGAAAACTCCAGAGAACATCAGGCCTCACTCCACAAGGGCCACAGCCACTACCACAGCTTTCTTACGAGGAGTGGCTACCAAGGACATTATAGAGGCTGCTACTTGGACCTCCGTGCATACATTTGCCAAGCATTACAATTTACCTTTATACTCTAGATCCCGAGCAGGTTTTGCCACGGCTGTTTTGCAAGGGATCCTAGCTACACCATAATCTCTACTCTTTTCCTCCTCCCCTTGTTTAGCTATGGTATTCTACCCATTTGTAAGGACTGCAGATGCATCCTTGAAGGACATAGTACAGTTTTGTACCTACCATAAATGTAGATGTCCGATAGGAATGCATCTGCAGTCAGGATTACCCACCCACCTTCCCCTCTGAGGTACTCCTAGGGTATTTGCCATCCTTCTGCTAGCCTGGGGGGTCTATTATGGTGTATTTGTTTGTATATATGTACATACATGCTTATTTTATGTGTTTGCTCTCTACTATTTGGAAACATTGGCATTTATCCACATTTAGCCATCCAAGAGGGCACCTGGCATCTGGGGCAAGAAACACTGAGGAAAATGGCGTCGGCTGATGCCTTTATACCCGAAGAACTGCAGCGATGACGTCGGGTGAAGTGTGACACCAGCCGAAGCTGGACCCAGACTTTGGAATCCGGCCGACCGAAGGGCTGCCTGACGACAGGACAACCCATTTGTAAGGACTGCAGATGCATTCCTATCGGACATCTACATTTATGGTAGGTACAAAACTGTACTTTTTAAATAAAGTTTCCCAAGGATACATATTCCACATGTTCATCGTGCATACAGCTGCAGTCATAACAAACCTGGACTGCAGCTGTATGAGCACTCGAACATCTACATTTATGGTAGGTACAAAACTGTACTATGTTCATCGTGCATACAGCTGCAATCATAACAGATGGGTTATCCTGCCATCAGGCGGGTCCTCGGTCGGCCGAATTCCAAAGTCTAGGTCCGGCGTCGGTTGTCGTCGCTTCCTCCCTGCCGTCAGTGCGGCAGGGGTATAAAAGAGGCAGCCAACGCCATTTTCTTCAGTCTTTCTTGCCAAGCGGTGCCCGAAGCAGAAGCAGTTCGCAAGTGCCGGTCGGCCAGCTCCTGAGATTTACGAAAGTATTTCAGCAGAAGTCTTCTTGAAAGCTAACTACCCCATTGGGCAAACTTTTCTTGCCTCAGACCGATGTCAGACAAAGTTAATAATTGCATTTCATGTGGGAAGCAAATACCGTGTAAGGATTTCCACTCTTACTGTATACCTTGCTTAGGCCCAGACCACGACGTCTCGGCCTGCCGTTTTTGTGCTAGATTCAACAAACGCACTATTAAGCGTCAGGTGGAGTTCGCCCTTCACTTTTTTGGCAAAAAATTTAATTATATTATGTCGTCGGATACTCCGACTCCAGTTTTGAGCAAAAAACACAAAGATAAGGACCGGCATACGAGGTCCGCACCACCTACTGATACCACGCTAAGGCCGACTACCTGTTCTCCGGTTCTCAGCAAGGCTCCTACGCAGCCCCTGAGTACCGATGACAATGCATTACTGGTGTCTTCAGTACCCGAGGTCGCAGGCTCCTCGGCCCCCATTCCTACTACAGATACCGACGCCACTCCTGGCGGGGAAACTCAGAATTTAGACAGGCCTGCCATTTCTCAAGGGGTCTTCAGGCCTGCCTCCTTCTCTATTAAAGCCTTCACTAAATCTAAAACAGCCATGAAAACCAGAAAACAGGTTCCTCAGACACCCTGTCAAGGCACCATGCCTAAAAAACAGATGCTTAAAATGGCTGAGGATTTGATTACTCTTATCAGGGGTTCTCAACCCCCCTCTGACAAAAGGCCCAGATTAGAGGAAGACTACCCTTACTCAGATCAAGCTTCTATTACCTCAGAACTATCTGAGGACCAGGATTGTTCCTATTCTCCATTCGAAGACTCTGATGCAGAGGAGTCTATTCCCTCTGTCTCCCCCCCCTGAGGACTTCTCTTTTGGGGAAACCCTGCATACATTGAGGGAACACTTTCACTGGGAAGGCCAAGATTACTCAGATTCCAAGAAAAGGCTCAGGGAATTTCTTCTGCTCCCCCAGCATAGGCCTCTGGCTATCCCTCCTGTTTTAGATATATTGGATGATGTGTACACAGAAGCCAGCCTTAATCCTGATTCTTTGCCTCCAGCTCCTGTTAAACCAGACAGGTATTACCGGGTTCCTGATTCTCACCAGTTCCTATATAAAAGCCATACTATTTCACAGGGTCCCAAGGGAATTAAGGCCTCTACTGCTAAAAACCCATTACCTTCAGAGAGATATTCCAGATCTTTAGAAAGGTGGGGGAAAAAGGTGTACACCTCGGCCACTTTAACCGTGAGGGCATTAAACTGTCAGTTCCATATGTTAAAGTATCAACAGTTTTTGATATCTCAGCTGAAAAGCAAAATGACACAACCAGAACAACCAGATTTAAAAGAGTTGCATGATTTGTTGCATGGTGCAGAGCAAGTGGGTAAACATACCTTGCAGTGTGGTTTTGATGCTTTAGAGGCCTCATATAGAGCTGCTGTTACGGGGTCTGTTATACGTAGGCGTGCTTGGCTCAAAGAGCAAACCTTACCAGATCATGTCAAAGCCTCTCATTTTTGGAAGGGTGTGAAATTGGAACCTGTAGCCTCTGTCTATAAAGATGTATTGTTTGGTGTTAAAGCAGAGGAGGTGCTAAAGAAAATGGAGGAAAAAGCTAAATCAATGCAAACAGTGAAAGATTTCCTGCAGGTACAGCCTCCACGTTTCAGCAGAAACTGGCCTTCAAAAAATTGGTCCTTTCCAGCCATGGACAGACCTCAAAGGGGCAGATACAGGCATCCAAGGGTTAGAGGGCAACCTCAAGGATCTTTCAGAGCCAGACACTGGCAAGCACCAACCCCAAGAGTTGGAGAAGATAGATCACAGTCTTTTAGAATACAGACACAATGACTTCCCCCTACACCTGCCAAGCAAAGCTTTAATGGCAGCACCTTTGGGTGGAAAACTGACATTATTCTCAAAAAATTGGCATATTGTTACAAAAGACAAATGGATTCTGGACATTATAGACAGAGGCTACAGGTTCCACTTTCACACCCTGCCAAAAATGAGTGGCATGCCAAACCTGCCACAAAATTAAATGGCAGAGGCACAAAAACAAATTTCAGCTCTCATGGACATGAAAGCAATTCAAGAGGTACCTGCAAAAGAACAAGGTCAAGGGTTTTATTCCAGACTATTCCTGGTACCAAGGAAAGACAAAGATTGGAGACCTATCTTAAGACCTATCCATCCTAAACACATATCTACAGGTGCCAAAATTCAAGATGCTCACATTACAGCAGCTTCTTCCCATGCTGGGCAAGGAGTCTTGGCTGGTAACATTGGACCTCAAGGAGGCATACCTGCATGTCCCTGTCAGACAAGATTGCAGAAGATACCTCAAATTTCTTGCATGTTCAACCCATTACCAATTCTCTGCATTGCCCTTTGGCTTATCTGCTGCGCCCAGAGTGTTTACGAAATGCCTGGCATCAGTAATCGCCTTCTGCAGACTACAAGGGATACAAATCCACCCATATCTGGACTTGCCTGATCCAAGCGGACAGCAAGGACATACTACTGCAGCACCTGGCGTTTGTAATAAAACTGTTGATCTTCCTGGGATGCACAGTCAACAAAAAGAAATCAAAACTAATACCCTCTCAACAAATAATTTTCCTGGGTGCCAACTTGGATACAACCACCCAGATGGCCTACCTCACGCCAGACAAGCAAGGGCAACTGTCTCAGTACTTCAGAAAAATGGCAGCTTACACCAGGCTAACTGCAAGGAAAGTCCTGCAGGCTCTGGGATTCATGGCATCTTGCATCCTACTTATCCCATGTGCAAAGCTGCATATGAGGAAACTTCAATGGTACCTACAAAACATATGGTCGCAACACAGCCACAGCTTGGAAGCAATTATACCACTCATTCCATGCCTTCAGAAGGAATTTATGTGATGGGCTCAAGCTTGCCAAAGAAACACAGGTCTTCCTTTCTGTGTACCTCAAGCAACTCAAATCATCACAACAGACACCTCAGACTACGCCTGGGGAGCACACATGACAAATCAGTGCATGCAGGGAAAATGGGCACGAAAAGAGAAGCTCCTTCACATCAACCAAAAGGAAATGCTAGCCGTGCAAAAGGCTATTATGACCTTCAAAGACCTACTGCATTCAGGCCAGCTATTGATAAGGACAGACAACACCAAAGTGATGTGGTACATAAACAAACAGGGGGGAACTCTTTCATACCCCCTGTGCAGGCAAGCCATGACCCTATGGAACACAGCACTGGAATTGAAAATTCAACTACAGGCACAATTCCTGCCAGGGAAGGAAAACACACTGGCAGACAACCTAAGCAGAAATATAACAGATCCACACGAATGGAAGTTGCATCCTCAAATTTTCACAAAGTTAACTCAGGCATGGGGACAGCCAGACATAGATCTCTTTGCTACCCACAGAAATTGCCAGTTGAAAAAATTTTGTTCAAGGACCTGTCATCCACAGGCCTGGAAAGTGAACGCACTTTCCTTCAGTTGGGCAACATTGACAGTCTATGCCTTCCCGCCTCTTCCTCTGCTGCCCAAAGTTCTATTAAAAGCCAGAGCAGAGAGGCCGAAAATTATTCTCATTGCTCCAGACTGGCCAAGGCAACACTGGTATCCGCTCCTGAAGAGCCTGACACATTCCCCACCATGGATCCTACCTCTAGTCCCTCTTCCGTTGTCCCAGCACAACTACAAAACTCTTCACAGCCATCTCAAAACTCTAAATCTAGCTGCATGGAGAATTCCTTGATTTCCCAACAGTTTCTCCTCTCCAAGGAGGTGCAGGATGTCATCTTGGAGGCCAGAAGACCTTCTACTAGAAAAGCCTACTCCGCTAAATGGAAACGATTTTGTGCCTGGAATCAAAAGAAGGGACAGAATCCTTGAGTAATAAATATACCTCAAATTTTACAGTACCTAGCTGAGATGTTAAACAATGGACTTTCCTTCTCCTCCATCAAGATCCACGCTTCAGCCATTTCTGCACAATGCAACACAGATCCTCCTTTATTCTCTCATCCTCTCTTAAGGCAGTTCCTCAGAGGGGCAAAGAATATAAAACCCCCAAGGAAACTACCAGTCCCTGCTTGGGACCTCAACTTCGTATTGGAAAAGCTGACCCTTCCTCCCTTCGAGCCAGCTTCTTCATCAGAGTTACAGTTTTTGTCATGAAAAACAGCCTTTCTTCTGGCTATCACCTCAGCTCGCAGGGTTTCGGAGCTACAGGCCCTCATGGCTGTGAAACCATTAATCATTTTCCATCAGGACAAAGTTTCCTTACGAACCAACCCTACCTTTATGCCAAATGTAGTATCCAGTGTAGCTTTGAATCAGACTATCCACTTACCTACCTTTTATCCTAATCCACAAAACAAAGGGGAAAGACTACTACATTCCTTGGACATTCACAGACAACTTCGTTATTATTTGGACAGGACAAAGCCATTCAGGAAATCTGAGCAACTCTTTGTGTCCTATGCTGTAGGTGCTCAAGGAAAGGCTATTTCCAAACAGACAATTTCAAAATGGATAGCCCACTGCATACGCTTGTGTTACTCATTTCATGGAAAAACTGTGCCTGCATGCATCAGATCCCACTCCACCAGAGCCACAGCTACCTCTGCAGCCTTCCTCAGGGGAGTCCCTACCAAGGATATTTTGGAAGCAGCCACCTGGAGTTCAGTGCACACTTTCTCCAAGCACTATCACCTCCCACTATACTCTAAATCTAGAGCGGGCTTTGACACAGCAGTCCTGCAGGGCATCCTAGCCCCTCCTAGTTTCACTTAGTGCCTACCACCCTTACTTAGCTTTGGGATTCTACCCATCTGCTATGACTGCAGCTGTATGCACGATGAACATAGTACAGTTTTGTACCTACCATAAATGTAGATGTTCAAGTGCTCATACAGCTGCAGTCTAGGTTTCCCTCCCTCCAACCCCTCTTAGGACAGGCCTTATGACAAACTCTTTTCATATAACCTTTTGGGTACTCTTTTATGGTGTATTTGCTTGCAACTACTGTTTTTGATTTATCAACATTGCATTTTTGCATAACATTATGTTTGCCTTCCTTCTGGGGGCACCTGACATCTGGGGCAAGAAAAACTGAAGAAAATGGCGTTGGCTCCCTCTTTTATACCCCTGCCGCACTGACGTCAGGGAGGAAGCGACGACAACTGACGCCGGACCTAGACTTTGGAATTCGGCCGACCGAGGACCCGCCTGACGGCAGGATAACCCATCTGTTATGACTGCAGCTGTATGCACGATGAACATAGTACAGTTTTGTACCTACCATAAATGTAGATGTTTGAGTGCTCATACAGCTGCAGTCCAGGTTTGTTATGACTACAGCTGTATGAGCACTCACATTTATGGTAGGTACAAAACTGTACTTTCCACACCTTACCAATCCCAATTCGAGTTTCAGAACCGAATAGACAATACGTTGAAATCTCTGGGTATTCCTAATGGGCAAGGTGTGTGCGGAGAAGGAGCTAATCCAATTGACTTACCTTCTGGTTTTCAAGTCAACGAACTAAGAAACAGTAGTAGAGTGGGACTTTTGGATTACACGTTTGATTTTTCTTTTGGTGACATAGATGATGAAGCCAAAAGGATAGGCACTAAGCCTAAGAGAACGTTACCGCAGAAAACATATGCCCATACAGGGATCGACAATATAGGAAAAGGTACTGAAGTTTCACAAAAATATTTTAGAACAAATAATGTGGACAATGGTTGTAATTACAACAAGCTTAAATTATTTTTAGATAAAGACTGTGGTTTTGACCAAGACAGACTGCAAGATAATTCATTAGACAAACTTATACCTAAAGGATCTTTAAAAGACATTATTTATATGTTTGGAAAGAAACTCAATTTGATTAATTCTTTGAAATTGGATAATGCATACCTGAATAAATGTGTTGGTTCTAATATTATACCTAAAGGGTTGCGTTTTTTTAAGCACCCTATGGGTATTGATATTAATGAAAATGTTATTAATGAATTTAATTTATTTTTTGATAAATGTGGTACCGAATACATGAAAATGTTGATCAAATTTAATGATGAAAAAAGTGCATGCAGGAGGTAGAAAAATTAAATGATGTGATTTTAAACGATTTGTTATTTTCACAGTGGGAAAGATTATATATAAAGCAATTTAATGTGGCTGAATCAACTACTAAAAAAGCATTTAACAAGAAAAATAACAAAATGAAGAGGGATATTCAACAGTATAATAGTTGTACAGTTTATGGATGGAGACATAATACTGATGATAGGCATGATTTTACTCATTATGGTTATGAAAAGAAAGATGTTTATAATCATGATGATAGGAATTCACATTTTTGGAACAACATGAGGAACGGCAAGACAAGAGACTGGAAATGGGATGGGAATTGGAAAAAAAAAAACAATATTATCAATAGGAGTGAATGGAATGACACAAGGGAATGCGATTGAAACTACAGTATATGACTTAGTAGAGGATGTTGACTTGTGTGGTCATAAAACTACAGATAACCGATTAGGCATCACTACTGTAGGTGTTATTAACAGTTATAAACAGTTTAATATTTACAATTACATGTATGTAGAGTTAGGTGTTTCTCATTTTAACCTGTTTTCCAAAGGTTTAAAATATATTCCTACCACAAATTTCAAATTAGTGGACAATATCAGTCAAGTTAAATTATATACCAGAAAATTAAATTTGGCTGTTATGTTTAATAATACTGAAGATAAATGACCAAATAGTAAAAAGGTCTCAGTACTTTGAAAAAGAAAAGTACTTTTATGCCAGTCAACCATCCAACTATAGCAGTATTTGAGAAGTCTGTGGTTAAGCAAATTTATCAGTTAAACAATTTTTTTAGGGGTAATAAGATTAAATGTAATTTATCAGATGATGAAGTAGAAATTTTAAAAGAGCTAAGGAATAATAGAACAATTCGAGTAATGAAACCAGATAAAGGTGGAGGTATTGTTTTGTACTATCAGTTGACATATTCTTCTAAGATATTTGACATTTTACATTCTGCTGATAATTATGAAATTGTGTCTTTAAACAAAGTAAATTTAGCATATAGAAGAATCAATTCACATATTGAGGAATTTTTAATTGATAAACGTATTACCTTAGACACTTATAATTTCTTAAAAGTCAAACATCCAGTAGCTGCAACATTAGTAGGTATACCCAAAATTCATAAAAGCATAGAGGATCCTCCTTTTAGACCAATTGTTTCTGGCAGTAGATCTAAAACCTTTCCTTTGGGGGTAGCTATTGATACTATGTTAAAATCTATTTATGAGAAAATCCCCCATCTAGTGAAAGATTCATGGGAATTTTTGTCCCAGTATCCTACATTTGCCTTTAATGAAAATGTTTTATTTGTTACCATCGATGTAATAGACTTATATTCTTCTATTCCGAAAGACGAAGGTTTAGAGTCATTTGTTAGAAGTATGAGAAAATATGCAGATTATGATTGGGATAAAATGTCTCATCATGGATATGATGAGCATAGTGCTTAAGCATAACTATTTTTATTTTGAAGGTGAAATTTTTAGACAGACTAAGGGTGTGGCGATGGGTGTAGCGTGTGCCCCAGTATTTGCAAACCTAGTTATGCTTGATTGGGAAGAATCTACTATTTTTCAATGTGAATATTATAGATACATCAAATATTATTCACGCTTCCTGGATGATATTTATATATTATGGGAAGGTAGTGAAGAGAGTCTCCATCAATTCTTAGATTATATTAATTCTAGTAGTGGTTTTCTTAAATTTACTTTTTCCCATAGTCAGGAAGGGTTAGCGTATTTAGATACCTTCATTTTTAAGGAAAGTACTCATTTTTCGTCCAGAATACATAGAA
Organism: Protopterus annectens; assembly: GCF_019279795.1. Lineage (NCBI taxonomy): Eukaryota > Metazoa > Chordata > Ceratodontiformes > Protopteridae > Protopterus > Protopterus annectens. Next base: position 1,539,205,604 of record NC_056729.1, on the reverse strand, counting down.
AGTCCACCTTTTCTAATAGCTATCTTGAATATTCCAGCAACCATCCTAAAACATTCATGAGAAATATATTTAAAGGACAATTAGTCCGAGCCCTAAGAATGACATCATCACATTCTGTTATGCTGGAAGAAGTTGCCTATATTACTATGTTATTTAAAGATAGAGGCTATGATATAAAAATGATGAACAAAGTAAAAAATCAAGTAGTGAAGGGTTGGGGGACTATATATACCCCGTTATTAGGTTTAGCCTACAAGAATTCCCACATTAGTAACAAGTTAAATTTCACTACTACTAAGTCTACGAATTATAGTAGAGCTTGTATACTTGAGTACGGACCACATACATTTAAGATCAAAGAAATTTTAAACAAAAATTGGAATATTATTCAGGCTGATACATATGTGGCTAACATTGTCGGATGTAGTCCTTGTTTTGTTAATAAAATGGGTCCTAACATTAAAAGACTTTTGGAGAGGGGACCTATATAAGTATGCAATACACTTAAACATACTCAAAAATGTGGAAATTGTAACTGGTGTTTTTAATCAACACCGATGAAGGGGTCAGATTAGATAATATTACTAGATCCTATATCAAATTTAGACAAGGAAATTGTAGAACCAAATTTGTGGTTTATTTCGCATTATGCATTACATGTTCAGCTTTCTATATTGGAAAGACCGAGAGGCAATTTAATAAGTGTATTTATGATCACATGTATTGTATTAAAAAGAGCGATGAAAAGAATGCTCTTTATAGACATATAAAACAGTTTGGACAAGACCATCATTTCACTTTTGGTATAGTTGACATTATCAAGTCAGACCCTAGAGGGGGTGATAGTAAGGGCTATTTATCTTTTCATGAAATGTGGTGGCAATTATTTACAGATGCCTCTACGGCTCCTGGCTTAAATGATAATATCTCAATAAAACCCTTGCTTATTTAAGGATTTTTAATATTCATTTTTCATCATTTATTTTTAGCATAATATATTTTTTTAATATTAACATTTTTTTAGACAAAACTTTTTAAATTGTATGCATTTTTTAATGGTATGTATTTTATTTATTCACCAGTATTTCTACTATATGAAAATGCATTTAGATATATAGTACGTTAATGTGGTTATATTTTTGGTGTAGTATGGCTTTAAATTTGCGTGTACTGTTTGGCGCTAAAAATTTTATTTAAACTGGGTTTTAACTAAGGACGTAATTCAGTTCTGATGAAGCCTGTAATTTGAACGGGTGAAAGCGCTCAACAATTTTTTGATTTTATGGCTGTATCATGTTTTACAATAAACAGTGAATTTTATGGTCAAAGTGTGCTGCCTGTATTTTCGTTTTAATTGGTGGAGGTTACCGGTATCCCAAGACTACATAGCTGGTGGCGTAAGCTGTATCTTGTTTCATTTGGTTATTTCGATGTCAGAAAAAGTCAACAATTGTCTCACCTGCGGAAAGCAAACACCACACCGAGACTTCCATTTTTACTGCGTCACCTGTTTTGGCCCAGACCACGGCGTCCCTTGCTGTCGCTTATGTGCTTTGTTCAGTGCCAGAACTATATGTTGTCAGGCCCTTTTTGTAGTTAAATATTTTTGCTCTCAGTCCTCGTATTCAGATACGGCTTCGGTAAGCCATCCAACTAACAATCTTCCGGAAAAATGTATTTATTTATTGCAGTTGGTTTACCAGGATAGTCCATTGGGCCACAAGGAACCTGTTTTCAATGGAGTCCTGGGGAGAAAAGCTCCAAAAATACATTTTACATTTTTACAACATATATTCACACATACATTTAAAGTTTAACAATAGGTAAAAAAGAAAGAAAGCAAAAAATGTAACAGCTAAATACAATGTGCAGAAAGTACATAATAATGATATTTATTAGATCAGAAATATCCAATTAATACAGAGTAGTTAGGGAAAATTAGTTATTGGAATGGAAGAGGAGGTTCAGTGACATGATGAAGTGGAGGAAGAGGAGAATATATGGGCTTATCTAGTAACTTCTATAGAAATCTGGGTAGATTAAGATGAAGCAGAGCACTGGCGGATGAGAGAAGGAGAAGAGTAGGTTATGTAGGGTGGGAGCAGGAGCATTCCCACTGAGATGCTAGGTGGGTATAGAGAGATTTTTTGAAAGCAGAGTGATTAAAGGTGGTGCGGATGAGTGAAGGAAGGGAGTTCCAGATGCGAGCTAGGTTGAAAGATAGAAGGTTTTTGCCTGGGGGATAAGTAGGTTTATGGACTTTGAGTAGGTTTTGATTGTTTGATCTTAATACTCTATTGGGTAGATGCATATCAAATGCGGAAGAAAGGGAAGGACAGAGGGAGGGGTTGAGAATAAGTTTGTGGGCTAGAGTTAGCTGAGTGTAAGTGAGTTGATTGGGAAGTTCTAGCCATTTTAGTTTCTGGAGGGAGAAACAGTGGTGGGTGGAAGACTTGTGGCTGGTGGCAAATTTTGCAATTTTGTTGTAATAAGAGGAAAGTTGTTTTTTGAGGGAGGATTGCAGATTAGTTAGGAGTGGGGCGCCATAGAGATGGGAGGGGATAAGGAAGGATGAAGCGAATGTTATTTTAGTAGCAGAGGTAAGGTAGGCATTTTGTCTATAAAGCATACCAAGTTTTTGGTGGGTTTTTTTGATATTTGTTTGTAGGTGAGAGGTAAATTTAAGTTGGTTGTCTATTTGTACCCCAAGTAGCTTGGTCTCTGTCACCAATTCTAGGGGAGAGTTATTTTGGCTAGTGATTGAAAATGTGTTCAGATTGAGATGAGTAGCTTTAGAAGGCGTAAAAATCATTAGCTTGGTCTTGGAGGCGTTAAGAGCTAGGTGATTTTGTAATCCATTGCTCTGTAGTAGAAAAGGCATCTTGAGTTAGTTTTTGAAGTGTAGAGATAGAGGTGGCTGAGCAGATGATAGTTGAATCATCAGCATATTGGATGATGTTAGAGAATGGGATTGATTTATGGAAGTCATTTATAAATATGTTGAAGAGAACAGGACCTAGAATGGAGCCTTGTGGAACACCTGTGGGGGTACTAAGGAATGAGGAGATAGTTTTTTTCCATCTTACTGCTTGCTTCCGGTTGGATAGGTAACTAGAGAACCATTGCAAGGAAGAGAGGTTAAGTTCTGAGAGTTTAGTTATGAGCAGACTATGTGAGATGGTATCAAAGGCTTTGGAGAGGTCTAGTAATAAGGTAGAGACAATTAGGCCAGAATCACGAGCTCTATTTACTGTTTCAAGGAAGGAGAGGAGGGCTGTCATTGTGCTGTGGTTAGGTCTAAAACTGTGCTGTGTAGGAGTTATAAGGTGATTTTCTAGGAGATGAGGGAGGAGTTGAAGATGGACACATTTTTCTAGGATTTTGGAAATGGGAGACAGGATGGCTATGGGACGAAAGTTGTTGATGTTGTTATTGTTGCCCCCTTTGTGGAGAGGAATAATATATGCTTGTTTCCATATTTGGGGAACTGTGCATTCTTTTAGGGAACGGTTAATTAGGATGCTGATGGGATATGCAAGTGTTTCAGCAGCTACACTAAGAAAGTAGGAAGGTATATTGTCAGGGGCGTTGGTACATGGTTTCAATTTTAGAAGCAGTTTCTTTATAGAGGATGTAGACATGGGATTGAATGAGAGGCAAGTGGAGTTGGGGGAGGGAGAGTTGGAGGGTAGAGGTGCTTGGAGTATACGAGAGGTGCTTGGAGTATACGTTCGGTAGTGGAAGTGGTAGAGGAGTTAGAAGATGGGGCACAGGAAGTAGAAGTGATGAAGGATAGGATTTGAGGTGGAAGGGGTAGGGGGGTGTTAGAGGGCATAGTGGAGCTGGAGAATGAAGAGGTCAGTTTTGCAATTGCATCAATAAAAAATGAGTTAAATTGGGTGGCCAGATCTAGTTCAGAGGCATTTGAGTCAGGGGTGGGAGTATCTGGTGTACTAGGATGAAGGAGACTGGAGATCCCTTTCCAGAATGTAAGGATAAAAATAGACAGCACAGGTCCAAAATGGCCGATGACGCTTCCGTTAAGCTAGTCGTCAGTTCTCCGGTCCTCAGTGAGGCTCTTTCACAGCCCCTGATGCACACTTCTGTGGATTTGCAGGCTACTACTAAGACCCTTTTGGAGTTCGGTATGCCACAAGACTCTTCGAGTAAGGATCCTGTGGATGTCTCTACCTTGGATGGGTCTGGAGCGGCTGAGCAGGCACCGGCTTCCCAGGAAGTTCTTCGCACTACCGATACTCGATATAAACTGATGACTTCTCTCGCGTCATCAGTTCTTTCTAAAACTACTGAGTTTCTAAGGCCCAGGGTACGAGCTATGCCTAAAAAACTGACGACCCAAGCTCAGGCACCTGCTTCCATGCCTCAATCTGTAATGCTTAAAATGGCAGAAGACCTTATTATGCTTATTAGGGGAAGCTAGGCTACATCTTCCAAAAGAAAGAGACTTGTTCCCAGTAAATATTCATGTTTCACTGTTGCAGTCATCACACTTGGGTTATCTGCCAGCAGGTAGCCCTCAGTAAGCCCGAATACCAGAGATTTAGTATTTCTGCGTTGGTTGCTGTCACTTCAGGACTGACGTCAGGTCGTTAGGGGTATAAAAACAGGCAGCCGACGTCATTACATCAGTCTTTCTTGCTGAGAAGCCGAAGCACTTTGCACGAGTGCCAGTCGGCCTGTACCTGAGTTTTCGTTTCTGAATTGAATCATCTGAAGTCTTCTAAAGCTAAGTACCCCATTGGGGATCCTTTTTTCTTGCTCTAACCGATGTCAGAAAAAGTTAACAATTGTCTCGTCTGTGGAAAGCAAATACCACACCGAGATTTCCATTCTTACTGTGTCACCTGTTTAGGCCCGGACCACGATGTACCTCGCTGTCGGTTTTGTGCTTTGTTCAACGCCCGTACTATTTGTCGTTGGGCTGTTATTGTAGCTAAATACTTTTGTTCTCGATCGCCATATTCTGAAATGACTGCTAAGCCATCCGTCTTCCAATCTTCCGAAAAAATGTAAGGATAAACACAGAGACAGACCACCCACAGGTCCAAACCTGCCGACGACGCTTCCATTAAGCTAGTCACCAGTTCACCGGTACTCGGTGAGGCGCTTTTTCAGCCCCTGATGCCCGCTTCGATGGATTCGCAGGCCTCTACCGAGATCTGTTCGGAGTCTGGTATGCCGCAAGACTCTTCTTTGACTACAGAACTTGTGGATGTTCTTCGTGTTTCACTGTTTCAGTCATCACATTTGGGTTATCTGCTTGCAGTAGCCTTCAGTCAGCCTGATTATCAAAGTCTTGGATCCTGCATCGGTTGCTCTCATCTTCCATGACGTTAGGTAGTCAAGGGTATAAAGCATGCAGTTGATGCCATTACATCAGTCTTTCTTGCCATGCGGTGCACGAAGCAGAAGCAGTTCGCAAGTGCCGGTTGGCTGACTACTGAAATTTTCATTTTCGAGTTTCAGAGCCAAAGTCTTCAACTAAGCTAAGTACCCCGTTGGGGATCCGTTTTCTTGCTCTAAACCGATGTCAGTAAAAGTTAACAGTTGTATTTCCTGTAGAAAGCAAATGCATCAGAAAGATTTTCATTCGTACTGCATTCCTTGCTTAGGCCCAGACCATGACGTACCTTGCTGTCGATTTTGTGCCTTATTCAAACCTTGTACTGTTCGTCGTCTGTTCATTTACGCATCCAAATATTTTGGTACTCAGTTAAATTATCCAGAAATGGCTTTGGTAATCCACCGAATACCGACATTCTGAAAAAACGCAACAATAAAGACAGAGACAGACCGCATAGGTCCAAAGCTGCCGACGATGCTTTTCCTAAGCTAGTCGCCAGTTTGCCGATACTCAGTGAGGCGCTTTCGCAGCCCCTGATACCCGCTACTTCAGATTCGCAGGCCTCTACTGAGACCCATTCGGAGTACGGTATGCCGTGAGATGCTTCTTTGACTGTGTTGGATGGTTCCAGAGCCGCTCTGCAGGCACCGGCTTCTGAGGGTGTATTCTGACCTACTGACTTGCATATTAAACAGATGCCATTTTCTTCTTCAAGGCCTAAAACTCTATCTGTGCGTAAAAAACTGATGCACAGACCGCATGGTCAGGCCCCTATGCCTAAAAAACAAATGATAAGAATGGCTGAAGACCTTATTACTCAATAATCAGGGGAAGCCACACTTCCCCCCTCTGAGACCTAGCACTGATTTCCCTTCTGATTCTTCTGATCAGGATTCAGATGCAGAGGACTCCATTCCCTCTGCTTCCCCTCCAGAGGATTTCTCTCTTGGTGAAACCTTGCATACTCTTAGGGAGCATTTCTGCTGGTAAAGCCAGGATTACTCTGGCTCCAAAAAGAGGCGTAGGGAATTCTTACTCCGGCTTCAACACAGGCCTTTAGCTATCGATACCTCCTGTACTGAACATTGTAGATGATGCCTTCTCAGAATCGAGCCTGGCCCCTGACACTTCACCTCCTGCTCCCAGAAAACCTGATAGGTATCACAGGGTACCTGACCCACAAGTTCCTCTTTAAAAATCCTACTGCAGATCCAGAGACCATTTCACAGGGACCCGAGAGCATTAAGGCTACTACTGCCAAAGATCCTAGCCCTCTGATAGAGATTCCAGGGCGCTGGATAGATGGGGTAAGAAAGTATACACTTCTGCAACTTTGGCCATTAGGGCTTTAAACTGCCAGTTTCCTATGTTAAAGTATTAGCAGCATATTATTAGATTGCTTAAACAGAAAATTATGTTGATTCCTGACTGTGCTGCAAGTAAAGAATTACAGGATTTAATGCATTCTGCTGAACAAGTTGGAAAACATACTTTGCATTGTGGTTTTGATTCATTAGAGGCATCTTGCAGGGCTGCTGTCACTGGGTCTGTGCTTAGAAGGCATGCTTGGCTTAAGGAGCAAGCTTTGCCAGATCATGTTAAAGCTAAATTACTGGATGCTCCCTTAAACCAAGGCTGCCTGTTTGGCAACAAAGCAGAAGTACTTAAAAAGATGGAGGAAAAAGCTAAATCTATGCAAACTGTTAAAGATTTCCTGCAAGTACAACCTTCCAGATTTAGTAGGCATTAGCCCTCTAAGAATTGGTCCTTTCCTGCCTCTTCCAGGCCTTTTCAGTCCAAACCCAGAACCAGCAGAACACCCAGGCTTCAGTCTCAATGTACTCACAGGCTTAAGCAGTGGGGGGCTCCCACTTCCAAAGCAGGGAGTAGTAAGACTACCCCTATGGTAAACTGTCTCAATGACTTAACTTTAAACCTTCCAAGCCCTGCTCAACTGACTGTTCCTTTAGGGGGGAAAGATTGCCCTGCATGCAAAAAATTGAGAACTCATTACCCAGGACAAATGGGTTTTAAATATAGTTTCCCAAGGATACAGATTCCGCTTCCACTCCTTACCACCCCCAAGCGGGCTGGCCAGACCTACCCCTAAATCGGTGGACAGAGGCTCAAAAGCAAGTTCTCTCTCTTAAGCATCAGGGCTATTCAACCTGTTCCAGAAGACAAATACGGACAAGGATTCTACTCAAGACTTTTCCTGTTACCCATAAAAGACCATTCCTGGCATCCTATCCTGGACCTGTCTGTCCCAAACACATTTTTGATCATCCCAAAATTCAAGATGCTAACTCTTCATCAGCTGCTTCCCATGCTAGGCAAAGATGCCTGGTTGGCAACACTGGATTTAAAGGAAGCCTACTTGCACATCCCAGTAAGGGACTCTTGCAGAAGATACCTACGCTTCAGAGCAGGCTACATGCACTATCAGTTTTCTACACTGCCCTTTGGCTTATCTACTGCGCCCAGGGTATTCACAAAGTGCCTAGCTCCAGTTATTGCATTTTTCAGATAAAGAAATATTCAGATATACCCATACCTGGATGATTGTCTAATTCAGGCAGAAAACCAGGACATACTATTAAATCATATGCATTTGTAAAGAAATTGCTAACTTCTCTGGGTACACCATAAATGAAAATAAATCACATGTTGTACCCTGCCAACAAATTGTATTCCTGGGAGCAAGCTTCAATACAACTTCCCAGATGGCCTACCTCACGCCAGAGAAAAAAGTTAATTTGACAGCCTACTTTAAACTACTGGCCACAAAGACCCAGCTATCTGCAAGGAAAATGCTGCAAGCCCTGGGGTTCATGGCCTCCTGCATTCTATTAATTCTGTATGCAAGACTGCATGCAAGGAAACTACAGTGGTATCTAAAAAGCCTATGGTGTCAACATTCTCAGGATCTAGAATCAATTATTCTTATCATACCTTGTCTACAGATCCTTTGGTGGGTAGAGGCCTGCCACCAAAACAAGGGACTGCCATTCACTCTACCCACTGCTGCCCACACCCTAACAGATGCATCAGACTGTGCATGGGGGGCCCACTTGGCAGGGCAGTGCATTCGGGACAAATGGAACCCAAGTCAAATGCACCTGCATATCCAATCAAAAAGAAATGTTAGCTGTACAGAATGCTCTGACAGCCTTCAAGGACCACATTCTTCCAGGACAATTATTGGTAAAGACGGACAACACCACTGTTATGTGGTACATAAACAAGCAGGGGGGATCCCACTCATACCCTCTCTGCAGACTATCCATGGCTCTGTGGAACACAGCCTGTTCCAAGGAAACCAGACAGGTACTATAGAGTTCCTGATTCTCACAAATTTCTTTTCAAAAATCCTACTGCTGACCCAGGGATCATATACCAAGGGCCTAAAGGAATAAAAGCAACTACTGCTAGGAATCCCACCCCTTCAGTCATGGACTCCCGAGCTTTAGACAGATGGGGTAAAAAAGTATACACCTCTGAAACTCTCGCCATTAGAGCATTGAATTGCCAGTTCCACATGCTGAAATACCAGCAACATACTATGGAACTTAAGCAAAAATTATCTACCTTTCCTGACTGTGCAGAAAATAAATAACTACAGGAGCTTATTCATTCTGCAAGCCAAGTCAGCAAGCATACCTTCCAATGTGGGTTTGACACCCTAGAAGCATATTGCAGGGCAGCAGTCACAGGTTCTATACTTAGAAGGCATGCGTAGCTTAAGGAGCAGACCTTGCCAGACTATGTCACATCGAAATTACTGGATGCTCCTTTGAACAAGTAAAATCTGTTTGGCACCAAAGCAGAAGAGGTTTTAAAAAAGATGGAAGAAAAGGCTAAGTCTATGCAGACAGTCAAAGATTTTTTGCAAGTGCAGCCTGCAAGATTCAGTAGGCATTGCCCCTCGAAACATTGGTGCTTTCCAGCCCCCTCAAGGCCATCTCTATACCCAGGGGAAACAGACCCCCCAGATTACAGTCTCAGGGTATGCAGAGATCTAAGCAATGGAGTACCTCCACTTCTAAAACAGGGAGTGCTAAGCCACCCCCTTACAGAAAGAATTCACAATGACTTCTCAGCTCCACACTTCACCTCTGCCCAATTGCTCGTGCCCCTAGGAGGAAAACTAGCCCACCAATCAAACTGGACCTCCATCCCCAACGATCGATGGGTCCTCAACATAATATCCCAGAGGTACAAATTTTATTTCCACATGCTGCCAACCCCAAAAGGGTTCCCACACCTTCTGCCAAACCAGTGGGCAGAGGCAGAAAACCAAGTTCAATCCCTGGTCTCCATAAGGGCAATTCAGCCTGTTCCTGCAGAACAGATAGGCCAAAGTTTTTATTCCAGATTATTCCTGGTACCCAGAAAAGAGGGCACCTAGAGCCCAATCTTAGATCTATCCATTCTAAACGCTTTCCTGGTGGTACCAAAATTCAAAATGCTCACCCTACAGTAGCTTCTCCCTATGCTGTCCAAAGATGCCTGGTTAGCCACCCTAGACCTAAAGGAAGCCTATCTGCATATCCCTTTCAGGGACAATTGCAGGAGATATCTATGTTTCAGGGCAGGATCTATGCATTATCAGTTCTCTGCACTTCCTTTTGGCTTATCCACTGCTCCCAGAGTTTTCTCAAAATGCCTGGCTCCAGCCATTGCCTATTGCAGACAGAGGAAGATTCAGTTATACCCTTACTTGGACGATTACCTGATTCAGGCAGACAGGAAAAGCTGTTGCAGCACCTGACATTTGTAAAGGACCTTCTAACTTCCCTGGGGTGCACTATCCATGAAAAGAAATCAAAATGGGACACACTTAAAAGATTGTATTTCTGGGAGAGGCTTGGACACAGCATCCCAGATGGCATACCTTACTCCAGAAAAACAAGACTATCTGACAGCTTACTTCACTCAAATGGCAACCAGAACCTAACTATCTGCAAGGAAAATCCTGCAGGCTCTAGGGTTCATGGCCTCCTGCATTCTACTTATTCCATATGACAGACTGCATATGAGGAAACTTCAGTGGTACTTAGAAAGTCTTTGGTGCCAACATTCTCAGGACCTGGAAACCATCATACCTATCATACCTTGTCTCAGGACAGAGTTCCTTTGATGGGCAGCAGTATGCAACAACAACAAGGGACTTACCTTTACACAACCCCACGCCACCCAGACCCTAACTGCAGACTCATCAGACTATGCCTGGAGGGCACATCTGGACAGCAGGTGAATTCAGGGCCACTGGATCCCAAACCAAATTCATCTACACATCAACCAAAAAGAGATGCTAGCTGTTCAGCACGCTCTGACAGCTTTCAGATCCCTACTCTCACTAGGGCCACTTCTTATAAAAAAAACACCACCACCACAGTGATGTAGTACATCAACAAGCAGGGAGGATCCCACTTTTACCCACTTTGCAGGCTAGCCATGACCTTGTGGGACACGGCTTTGACTATGCATTATTCACCTGCAAGCTCAATTCCTGCCCGGTAAACAAAACTCTCTGGCAGACAACTTAAGCAGAAATCTCCTAGAGACCCACGCGAGTGGCAGTTAATCCTCAACACCTTCCGCCTTCTAACCCAGAAATGGGGTACCATGATGGTGGACCTATTTGTCTCCCGCTACAACCACCAACTCAACAACTTCTGCACCAGGATACCTTACAGCAAGGCCTGGAAAGTGGATGTCCTTTCCTTCCAGTGGGTAAACCTCTCACTCTATGCATTTCCCCCACTACCTCTTCTTACAAGACTACTTCTCAAGATAAGACAGGAAGGACCAAGGGCAATCCTGATTGCCCCAGACTGGCCATGCCAGCACTGATACCCACCACTGCGCAGTCTGTCACCGGTGCCACTATGGCACCTACCCCAAATCCCAACCCTCCTCACACAGCAGGAGGGACAGAGCTTGCATCCGCAACTGCAAACACTAAACCTTGCAGCCTGGCTTATTCCTTGAATTCTCCTCCAGTAGCCAGCTTAAGCAAGCAGATGTTCTTCGTGTTTCACTGTTGCAGTCATTACATTTGGGTAATCTGCTGGCAGGTTGCCCTCAGTTGGCCTGAATTCCAAAGTCTTGGGTCCTGCGTCATTTGCTGTCTTCTCTTCCATGGCATCAGGTTGTCAGGGGTATAAAACATGCAGCCGACGCCATTTTCTTCAGTCTTTCTTGCCACGTGGTGCCTGAAGCAGAAGCATTTCATAAGTGCCGGTCGGCTGACTACTGAAATATTCGAGTTTGAGTTTCAGAACCGAAGTCTTCACTAAAGCTAAGTACCCCATTGGGGAAACTTTTTTCTTGCTTTTTACCGATGTCAGAAAAAGTTAATAATTGTATTACTTGTGGAAAGCAAATACCTCATAAGTATTTCCATTTATACTGCATTCCTTGCCTAGGCCCTGATCAAAACGTACCTGGCTGTCGGTTTTGTGCTAGATTTAACCAACACACTATTAAGCGTCGGTATATTTTTGCATCAAAGTATTTTGGAAACAGATTTAATTACCCAGAAATGTCGTCGGATAGCAATCCGACTACTGGAGTACATAAAAACCGCAAAGAAAAGGACAGCAAAAGGCAGTCGAGATCCAAAACCGACGACGAAGCTTCTCCTAAGCCAGTCGCCAGTTCGACGATACTCAGTGAGGCGCCTTCGCAGCCCCTGATACCCACTACCTTCGAGTTGCAGGCCTCTACAGACACCCATGTGGAGTCCGGTATGCCACAAGATACTCAAGGTATTGGACTGAAGGATGTATCTCCCTCGTTTGGGTCCAGAGCTGCTGAGCAGGCACCAGCTTCTGAGGGTATATTCAGACCTCAACATTTGTAGATCAAACCGACGACAGCTGCAAAACCAAACACACTAAACCTAAAAGACCGACACATGAGCCACGTGCATAGGCCTCTATGCCTAACAAACAGATGATCAAAATGGCTGAAGACCTTATTACCTTGATCAGGTGTACCCATCCCCCTCCAGATAAGAGGCCTAGGCAAGACACTGATTATGAATCTTCAGATCAGGTTTCTATTTCTTCTGATTCCTCTTCTGGTCGATAATTATCTATACCTCCCTATGAGGATTCTGATACTGAGGAGTCTATTCCATCTGCATCTCCTCCTGAGGATTATTCTTTTGGAGAAACCTTGCATACTTTGAGGGAGCATTTTCACTGGGAGAGTCAAGACTTCTCAGAATCAAAAAAGGGGCTCAGGGATTTCCTCCTTCTCCCTCATCGCAAGCCTTTAGCCATTCCCCCTGTTTTAGACATTGTGAATGATGTGTTTTCGGAGTCAAGCTTGACCCCTGACTCCTTACCTCCGGCTCCCAGTAAGCCTGACAGATATCACAGAGTCCCTGACTCACATAAATTTTAATTTAGAAACCCTGCTGCTGATCCTGAAACTATTTCACAGGGTCCAAAGGGAGTTAATGCCTCAACAGAAAAAAAACCTAACCCCTCTGACAGATTCCAGGGCACTGGACAGATGGGGAAAAAAGTTTTATACATCTGCAACCTTGGCAATCAGGGCCTTAAATTGCCAATTTCATATGCTTAAGTACCAACAACATGTTATGGGATTGCTGAAACAGAAATGATGTTGATTTCAGAATGTGCAGAAAATGAAGAATTGCAGGAATTATTGCATGCAGCTGAAAAAGTTGGAAAGCATACTTTGCAATGTGGTTTTGATTATTTAGAGGCCTCCTGCAGGGCAGCAGTTACTGGATCTGTGATTAGGAGGCTTGTCTGGTTAAAGGAACAAAATTTGCCTGATCATGTTAAAGCATAATTGCTAGATGCACCTTTACAGCATGATTCTCTGTTTGATATTAAGGCAGAAGAGGTTTTAAAGAAAATGGAACACAAAGCTAAGTCTATGCAAACTGTTAAAGATTTCTTACAGGTGCAGCCACCAAAATTCAGTAGACACTGGAATACAAAAAAATTGGTCCTTTCCTGTGTCAGACAGAGCTCAAAGGGGCAAATCCAGACGCCCTAAGGGTTCCAGGTACCAGGCTCAAGACTCCTACAGGTCAAAGCAATGGGGCGCATCCACCTCCAAATCTGGAGGAGATAAAGCGCAAGCCTACAGAAAGCAATCCCAATGATTTCCCTCTGCCTACACCAAGCACTTATCTTTTGGCAGCACCCATAGGGGTAAATTAGCACTTTTTGCTCAAAATTGGCAGTTAACCCAGGACAAGTGGGTACTGAACATCGTATCACAGGGATACAGATTCCATTTCCACACTCTGCCGATGACAAATGGTTGGCCAGATCTGCCAAAAAATCAATGGGCAGAGGCACAGAAACAGGTTACATCCCTCATGGATATGAGGGCCATTCAGACAGTACCAGAACAGAAAAAAGGACAAGGCTTTTACTCAAGACTGTTCTTGGTACCCAGAAAGTACAAGGCCTGGCGGCCAATAATGGATATATCGATTTTGAACACATACCTGGACATTCCAAAATTCAAAATGCTCACTTTGCATGCTGGGCAAGAATGCTTGGCTGGTGACTTTAGACCTAAAAGAGGCATACCTGCATGTCCCAGTAAGACAGTCGTGGAAAAGATACCTCAGATTCAGGGCTGGCTTAATGCATTACCAATTCTCTGCACTGTCCTTTGGCTTATCTACTGCACCCAGGGTCTTTACAAAGTGCCTGTCACTAGTAATTGCATTTTGCAGACACAGAAGTATTCAGATATATCCTTACTTGGACAACTGTCTCATTCAAGCAGAGACCATGGACACTCTTTTACAACACCTAGCCTTTGTGAAAAGGCTTCTAACATGCCTAGGGTACACAATAAACAAAAAGAAATCACAACAGGTACCCTCTCAAAAGATAACATTCCTGGGTGCAAGCTTGAATACAACTGCCCAGATGGCTTACCTCACGCCAGACAAACAAAGGCAACTGACTACTTACTTCAAACTGATGGCAACAAAAACCCAGTCTTCTGCAAGACAAATTCTGCAGGCTCTGGGCTGCATGGCATCCTGCATCCTACTAATTTCATATGCAAGACTGCATATGAGGAAACTTCAGTGGTACCTAAAAAGTTTATGGAGTCAACATTCACACAGTCTGGAAACAATGATTCCTCTTATTCCCTCCCTGCAACAGGAGTTCCTATGGTGGGCAAAGGCCTGTCACCAAAACATGGGATGGCCCTTCACTCTACCCCATGCCAGCCAAACCTTAACAGACGCATCAGATTATGCCTGGGGGGGCCCACATGGCAGGAAGATGCATTCAGGGCATATGGGTATCAAATCAAATGCCTCTACATATCAACCAGAAGGAGATGCTAGCTGTTCAAAATGCCCTAACAGCCTTCAAGGACTTACTTCATCCAGGACAACTACTGATAAAGACAGACAACACCACAGTCATGTGGTATATAAACAAGCAAGGGGGGGGCACACACTCGTACCCACTTTGGAGATTAGCCATGGCACTGTTTGACACAGCTTTGACCTACCAAATACATCTTCAAGCTCAGTTCCTGCCAGGAAAGCAAAACACCCAGGCAGACGATTTAAGCAGAAACCTTATGGATCCTCATGAGTGGAAACTAAATCCACAAGTCTTCAGCATGATAACAGAGAAATGGGGGAGCCCAGACATAGATCTATTTGCCTCTCCTCAAAATTATCAACTGAAAAGATTCTGCACAAGGACTTATCACAGACAAGCATGGAAAGTGGGCGCCCTATCCTTCAGTTGGAAAAACCTATCAGTTGACGCCTTTCCTCCTCTGCCTCTTCTACCCAAGGTCCTCGTAAAAGTCAGACAAGAGAAGCCAAGGATGATATTAATTGCCACGGACTGGCCCCGCCAATACTGGTACCCAATCCTAAGGAACTTGTCTCAATACCCAGCTTGGACCTTGCCTCAAAAACCACAACTACTGTCCCAGCAAAACAGTCAGATCCTGCACTATCAATTACAGACTCTGAACCTGGCAGCATGGCTAATCCTGTAATCATACAAACGACACCTCGCAGTAAAGCTGTGATGGATGTCATTTTGGAAGCCAGAAGGCCTAGTACTAGAAAATCTTATAATGACAAATGGAAGGGATTCTGTGCTTGGAATCAATGAGCACAAGGAACTGATGCAGCAGAACCACATATTCCTCGGATATTACAATACTTAACTGAGATGCTTGACAAAGGCCCATCTTTCTCATCAATCAAAATCCATGCCTCTGCCATTTCGGCTCATTACAATACAGAGCCACCAATCTTTTCTCATCCTTTACTAAAACAGTATCTTAGAGGAGCCAAAAATTTAAGACCTCCTAGAAGATCACTATTAGCTGCATGGGACCTCAATTATGTGTTGGAAAAGCTCACCCTGCCTCCATTTGAACCAGCTGCTACCGCTGATATAAAGTTGTTCTTATGGAAGACAGCTCTGCTACTAGCAATTATTTCAGTAAGAAGAGTTTCAGAGCTGCAGGCCCTCATGGCTGTAGAGCCTTTTATCATATTTTACCCAGACAGGGTGTCTCTGAGGACAAATCCTACTTTTATGCCTAAGGTTGTTTCCAGTGTGGCTCTTAACCCAACAATTCATCTGCCAACTTTTTATCCAAATCCACAGAACAAAGGGGAATGAATTCTGCATTCCTTGGACATACACAGACAGCTAAGATTCTACTTGAGCAGGACTAAAGCTCTAAGAAAAACTGAGCAATTACTCGTGTCAGATGCTGCAGGATCAGAAGGAAAGGCTATTTCAAAGCAAACAGTTTCAAAGTGGATAAGCCATTGCATCCGTTTCTGCTACTTACACCATGGCAAACCTGTGCCCGTGGGCATTTGGTCTCACTCCACCAGAGCTGCAGCTACTTCAGCAGCCTTTCTCAGAGGAGTACCAACCAAGGACATTCTAGAGGCTGCTACTTGGGTTCTGTTCACACCTTTACAAAGCATTAAGATTTGCCTCTCTAAGTCCAGGGCAGGCTTTCCCACTGCAGTGCTGCAGGTCCTTATAGCCTCACCTAATGCTATTTAGCTCCAGCCTCCCAACCATAACTTTGGGATTTTACCCAAATGTAATGACTGCAACAGTGAAACACGAAGAACATGGTACAGTTGTGTGCACTTACCATAAATGTAGATGTTCAAGTGTATTCACTGTTGCAGTCCAGGTTACCCTCCCGCCATCCTCCTGTCATTCTACAGTTTATCTTCCCTTTTCTGTCTTCTACAACCTATGTGGTGTATTTGCTTGTAGATGAAGGTAAAGTTTATATTGATGCATATATCCTGACATCGGGGTCAAGAAAAACTTAAGAAAATGGCGTCGGCTGCATGTTTTATACCCCTGACGACCTGACGTCATGGAAGAGAAGACAGCAACCGACGCAGGACCCAAGACTTTGGAATGCAGGCCGACTGAGGGCAACCTGCCAGCAGATTACCCAAATGTAATGACTGCAACAGTGAATACACTCTAACATCTACATTTATGGTAAGTGTACACAACTGTACTGTGCTGGACATCATTCGTGAAGCCAGAAGACCCAGTACAAGGAAATCCTATGCTGATAAGTGGAAAAGGTATTGTTCCTGGATTCACTCTAAAGGAGCAGACACAGCACAGCCCTTCTTACCTCTTATCCTGGATTACCTAGCAGACCTACTTCAGAGACCTATCCTTCTCTTCCATTAAGATTCATGCCTCTGCCATCTCTGCTCACTACAGCACTGAACCTCCTCTCTTCTCTCACCCTCTCATGAAACAGTTCCTGAGAGGGTCTAACAACTTAAGGCCACCAAGAAGAGCCCCCACCCCTGCTTGGGACCTTAACTTTGTACTGGAAATGCTCACTCTACTCCCCTTTGAGCCTGCAGCATCAGCAGAGTTAAAATTCCTCTCTTGGAAAACGGCCTTCCTTCTGGCCATCACTTCAGCTAGAAGAGTGTCTGAGCTACAAGCACTTATGGCTGTGGAACCCTTCATTATTTTTCATGCGGACAGGGTCTCCCTCAGGACTAACCCTACTGTTATGCCTAAAGTGGTGTCCAGTGTGGCTCTCAACCAATCTATCCATTTGCCCACCTTTTTCCCTAATCCTCAAAAATAAGGGGGAAAGGCTCCGGCACTCTTTAGATGTGCACAGACAGCTCAGATTCTACCTTGGTAGGACTAAGCCCTTCAGGAAGTCGGACCAGTTACTAGTCAGCTTTGCACCAGGGGCAGGGGGCAAGGCCATATCAAAACAAATCATCTGCAAATGGATAGCACACTGTATCCATTTCTGTTACAAACACCATGGGAAACCACCCCCTCTGGGGGTCAGAATGCATTCCACTAGGGCAATTTCAACCTCTACAGCATTCCTCAGGGGAGTCCCTACCAGGGACATTCTGGAAGCTGGTACTTGGAGTTCTGTTCACACCTTCACCAAGCATTACCACCTGCCTATCTTTTCCAAATGCAGGGCGGGTTTTGCAACAGCAGTCCTGCAGGGCATACTAGCCAGCCCCAACTCTTCTTGACTGCCTCCACCCATTCTTCAGCTTTGGGAATCTCTCCCCCCTTCTCTATTTCTCTTACTCACCCCTTACAGGGCTGTTAATATTTACTTTTTACTGGTGGTGTTTTTTCCACATAACTGTTTGGGGGTTTCTGACATTTGGGGCAAGAAAACTGATGTAATGGCGTCGGCTGCCTGATGTCCTTCAAGAATGCAACTGCAGTCATAACATATGGGTTGTCCTGCCTCAGGCAGCCCTCGGTCGGCCGGATTCCAAAGTCTGGGTCCGACGTCGGCTGATGTCGCATTTCTCTCCGTCAGAGCGGCAGGAGTACATAAGCATCAGCCGACGCCATCTTCTTCAGTCTTTCTTGCCACGCGGTGCCCGAAGCAGAAGCAGTTCGCAAGTGCCGGTCGGTCAGCTCCTGTATTCTTCGATCCGAAGTCATCAAAAAAGCTAAGTACCCCGTTGGGGACCTTTTCTTGCCTCAGCCGATGTCAGAAATTACTGAAAAAGTTAATAATTGTTTGTCTTGTGGTAAACAAATACCTCATAAGGATTTCCATTCTTACTGCCTTCCTTGCCTTGGCCCAGACCACGACGTCTCAGCCTGTGCCGCCTGTGCTCGCTTCAATAAGTGCACTCTCAGGCGCCGGGCGGAGTTCGCTGAAGACTTTTTCGGCGAAAAATACGATTACAAGATGCCGTCGGAATTACTGACATCGCAGACTCCTAAAAAACGTAAAGACCGGGACCGCCATCCTCGGCCCGCATCTTCCACCGACACCACGCCAAAACCTACCGCGAGTGCCCCGGTTCCCTCTGAGGTGGTTATTTCCCCGCTCCGAACCGAAGACACCGCATTACCGATACTTCCGATACCGGAGACCACACCGACGCCAATTATTGATTTCCCTCCGGATACTGTAACTGAGGAAATGCCCGAGACCATTGCTGTGGATAAGGTAACTCCTGCACGTGGAGCTGCTAGGCCTCCCATGTCCATGTCTATCAAGGCCTACACACGTGCTAAGGCAGCCAGCAAGACGAAGCACCTTACTGCTAAAGCCTTACCTCAGCCTACTCCTGAGACACAAATCATGACTATGGCAGCAGACTTAATCTCCATGATCAGAGGTTCCCAGGCCCATCCTGAGAGAGGATCCCAGCCTCCTCCTGATAAGAGGCCCAGGGTTGAGCCCACCGACCCTCTCCCTTCAGATGAAGATTCTGAGGCCTCTGGCCACTCCGATAGCCAGGAAGAGCCTTTCCAGACCTACGAGGACTCAGATGCAGAGGACTCCATCCCTCGGCCTCCCTCCTGAGGATATTTCTTTTGGGGAAGTTCTGCATTCCATGAGGGAACATTTTAAGTGGCAAGGCCAGGAATTTTCTGATTCCAGAAAGCCTTACCTTCCTTAAAAAGCCCCAGCACAGGTCCTTAGCTATACCTCCTGTGCTTGATGTTTTGGATGATTTATACTCTGACTCCAGTGTTACCCCTGATACTCTCCCTCCTGCTCCTGCCAAGCCGGACAGATACTATAGAGTTCCTGAAACACATTCTCATTTCTTTAGGGCCCATGCTGATGATTTAGAAACTATTTCACAGGGGCCGAAAGGGGTTTCAGCTACCACCTCCAAAAATCCTTTGCCTTCCAACAGGGAAGCTAGGTCATTAGAGAGATGGGGGAAGAAGGTTTACACCTCCACTACTTTATCTATGAGAGCTCTCAATTGTCTCTTTCATATGTTTCAATATCAGGATTTCCTGTTAGATGATTTACAAAAAACTTTTGCCTCTCCTGATCCTTTAGATAGGAAGTCTTTGCAGGAGGCTGTACACAACTCTCAGCAAGTAAGCAATCACTTCCTTCAGTGTGGATATGATGCATTGGAAGCTTCATGTAGGGCAGCTATGACAGGGGCGGTCATTCGCAGACATGCATGGTTAAAAGAACAACCTCTACCAGATCATGTTAAGGCAAAACTTCTTGATGTACCCTTGGAAAAGAACAAGCTTTTTGGTGCTAATGCTAAAGATGTATTAAAGACCATTGAGGAAAAAGCCAAGTCAGTTCAGACAGTCAAAGATTTCCTCCAGGTTCAGCCACCCAGATTCAGCAGGAATTGGCCTTCAAAAAACTGGTCCTTTCCTAATACTGAAAGATTTCAGAGGGGCAAAAACAGGCATGGCCGAGGAAGAGGACAATACAGAGGTTCCTACAGGGGACGACAATGGCAACCGGCAAACCAAAGAAGCGACACAGGGGCTTCCCCTGCCCCACAGGGACAATCCCAATGACTTTCCTCTACTTCCGCTAACCAAAGAGCAAACAGAAGCTCCCTTGGGCGGAAAATTATCTCTGTTTTCAGACAATTGGCACAGATTGACAAAGGACAAATGGATTTTGGACATTATAGACCAAGGCTACAGGTTCCACTTTCATACCTTACCAAGGAAACAAGGCATGCCAAACCTACCGCAAAACCAGAGGGCAGAGGCTTTCAAGCAAATTTCTCTGCTTGCTCAGATCAATGCAATAGAAAAAGTTCCACAACAAGAACAAGGCCAGGGGTTTTACTCAAGACTGTTCCTTGTTCCAAGAAAAGAAACACAATGGAGACCAATACTGGACTTGTCCGCATTAAACACCTTTCTCATAGTACCAAAGTTCAAAATGCTGACCTTAAAGCAACTCCTTCCCATGCTGGGCAAGGGGTCTTAGCTGATTACTCTGGACCTCAAGGAGGCATAACTGCATGTCCCTATCAGACACAGCTGCAGAAGATACCTCAGATTTCTTGCAGGGCCAGAGCATTATCAATTCTCAGCATTGCCATTTGGCTTATCTACTGCGTCCAGAGTGTTTACAAAATGCCTGGCTTCAGTAATTGCTCATTGCAGGCTCCAGGGTATCCAAATTTAACCGTACCTGGACGACTGCCTCATACAAACGGACGACAAACTGATTTTGACAAAAAACTTGGATTATGTCATTCAATTGCCACAAGCTCTGGGATACACAGTCAACTTCCAAAAGTCAAGACTGCAGCCATCCCAGCAAATTACTTTCTTAGGAGCCAATCTAGACACAACCTCTCAAATGGCTTACCTGACAGAAGACAAGCAAAAGAAGTTAACTCATTATTTCAAAGGTTTGGCAAAGCTCACCCAGACGACTGCAAGGAGATTCCTACAGGCCCTGGGTTACATGGCATCATGCATTCTCCTGGTTCCATTAGCAAGACTACACATGAGAAAGCTTCAATGGTACCTAAAAAGTTTATGGTCTCAACACAGCAACAACCCTAGAGACAACCATACCGCTTATTCCATGCCTACAAAAGGAATTCCTATGGTGGGCCTCGGTAAGCCAGGCAAATACAGGAATGTCATTCAAAAAACCACAAATAACACAAACAATGACCACAGACGCCTCAGACCTTGGATGGGGGGCGCACATGGAGGGCAGATGTATTCAAGGACAATGGTCTCCAAAGGAAACACATCTGCATATCAACGAAAAAGAAATGCTGGCAGTCATGCATGCCATCGAGGCCTTTCGACAACTTCAGCAAGGCCACCTGCTAATACGGACAGACAACACCACTGTCATGTGGTACATAAACAAGCAGGGGGGCACCCATTCTTACCCCCTTTGCAGACTGACTATGAATCTTTGGGAAAAATCACTGAGCTTAAACATACAGTTGCAATCCCAGTTTGTTCCAGGCAAAGACAATGTGCTGGCGGACAGCCTTAGCAGGAATTTCCTAGATCCCCACGAGTGGAGGTTACATCCAGAAATCTTCATAAGGCTCACCTCGACATGGGACAGGCCAGAAGTAGACCTATTTGCCTCCCACCTCAATCATCAGCTACAAAAGTTCTGTTCAAGGGCATATCATCCATAAGCATGGAAACCAGATGCTCTCTCATTCAACTGGAACTTCCTAAAGATTTATGCATTCCCACCTCTGCCACTGATGACCACAGTACTACTAAAGATCAAAGCAGAGAAGCCAAAAGGGATCCTAATAGCTCCAGACTGGCCAATACAACACTGGTATCCACTACTACGGAGCATATGCCACAACAAAAAATGGGCCCTTCCCCAATGGCCCCATCTTTTGACTCAAAACAACTTGGACAGTACATCCCAACATTCAGACGCTCCAGCTAACAGCTTGGGAGATTCCATGAATAACCTCAATCTATCTCTCTCTCCAAGGAAGTTCAGCGGATATTAACAGACGCCCGCAGACCATCCACCAGAAAGGTTTATTCAGCAAAATGGAAGAGATTCAGCATTTGGAATACCAGCAAGGGTCATGATGCATAATTATTGAACATCCCACTCATCCTGGAATACTTGGCAGATATGCTACAGAAAGGACTCTCATATTCTTCTATAAAGATACATACTTCAGCTATTTCAGCTAGATACAACACTGACCCACCTGTGTTCTCACATCCTTTGTTAAGGCAATTTCTTAGAGGAATCAAGAATATCAAGCCACCAAGAAAGGCCCCAGTACCAGCTTGGGACCTCAACTTTGTCCTAGAAAAACTGACTCCTACCCCCCTTTGAGCCAGCAGCTTCTGTGGACTTACAATTCCTTTCATGGAAGACAGCTTTCCTGTTGGCAATTACCTCAGCAAGAAGGGTTTCGGAATTACAGGCCCTAATGGCAATACCACCGTTCATTACCTTTCATAGAGACAGGGTCTCCTTACGAACCAACCCTAGCTTTCTGCCAAAAGTGGTATCTAGGGTTTCTTTGAATCAAGCAATTCACCTGCCTACTTTCTTTCCCAAACCTGAGAACAAAGGAGAAAGACTGTTGCATACCTTGGACATTCACAGACAACTTCGCTACTACCTGGACAGAACCAAGGCCAATAGGAAGTCTGATCAGCTTTTTGTAGCTTACGCCCCTGGAGTACAAGGAAAAGCAATTTCCAAACAGACTATCTCAAAATGGATTGGACATTGCATCAGATTATGTTATTCTTTCCATGGAAAGAGTGTACCAGCCAATATCAGACCACACTCTACCAGAGCTACAGCCACCTCTACAGCATTCTTAAGAATTCTAGAAGCTGCTACATGGAGCTCCGTGCATACATTCTCCAAACACTACAACCTTCCTTTATATTCCAGATCCAGAGCAGGCTTTGCTTCAGCAGTCCTGCAGGGATTGATAGCTACACCATCCTTTTCTTAGTGCTTTCCACCTCCCCCAGCTAAGCTATGGTATTCAACCCATATGTTATGACTGCAGTTGCATTCTTGAAGGACATAGTACAGTTTTGTACCTACCATAAATGTAGATGTAAGATAGATATGCAACTGCAGTCGGGTTTTCCCTCCCTCCTTCCCCTCTATTCCTTGGGTTCACTCCTCTCCCTGTTATCCTAGCTGGGGATATCTGTTATGGTGCATCTGTTTATTGCTTATTTATTTGTCTGGAAACCTGTTTTGTCTTCCAAATTGATTACAGCCTTCCTTGGAGGGCACCTGGCATCTGGGGCAAGAAACACTGAAGAAGATAGTGTCGGCTGATGCTTATGTACTCCTGCCGCTCTGACGTCGGAGAGAAATGCAACATCAGCCGACGTCGGACCCAGACTTTGGAATCCGGCCGACCGAGGGCTGCCTGAGGCAGGACAACCCATATGTTATGACTGCAGTTGCATATCTATCGGACATCTACATTTATGGTAGGTACAAAACTGTACATGTCCTTCAAGGATGCATCTGCAGTCTTTACAAATGGGTTGTCCTGTCGTCAGGCAGCCCTTCAGTCGGCCGGATTCCAAAGTCTGGGTCTGGCTTCGGCTGGTGTCGCACTTCACCCGACGTCATTGCGGCAGTTATTCGGGTATAAAGGCATCAGCCGACGCCATTTTCCTCAGTCTTTCTTGCCGCGTGGCGCCCGAAGCAGAAGCTGTTCGCAAGTGCCGGTCGGTCAGATCCAGAGATTACTACTACCGAATACTACTTCGAAGACTTCTATAAAGCTAAGTACCCCGTTGGGGACTCTTTCTTGCCTCAGCCGATGTCAGAGAAAGTTAATAACTGTTTATCTTGTGGGAAACAAATACCTCATAAAGATTTCCACTCCTATTGCATACATTGTTTAGGCCCAGACCATGACGTAGCAGCTTGTCTAGCCTGTTCTTCTTTTAACCGGCAGACGCTTAGATGACGATCGGACTTTGCTGAACAGATTTTCGGCTCCGATTTTGCCTACATTATGCCGTCGGATCCTCCGACTACGCAAACAACCAAAAAAACGCAAAGAAAAGGACCGACACTCGCGGTCCGCGGCTTCGGCCGAAACCGCGGTTAAGCAAACCACGAGTGTCTCGGTTTCGGACGAAACCGAGCAAGCGGTTCTTTCTTCAGCCGATAACATGCCTTCTACCGAGGCCTCTTCTAACCTGGTAGAAACGCCTTCTGAAATCCAACCTTCTGTTGCGGTTTCACAGGATTTATCAGACACCATTCCCCTGGATATTTCAACCCCTGCACGTGGAGCTGCTAGGCCTCCTCCAGCTATGTCTATTAAGGCCTTTGCCAGGGCTAAAGCAGCCAAAGCATCAAAACCTGTGCCTGCCAAGCCCCCCTCTCACAGGCCCAGCACCAGCTCCCATATGCTTTCTTTGGCTGAGGATCTCATCTCTTTAATTCGTGGAGCCCAGCCTCATCCAGACAGGGCCTCTCTCCCTCCTCCAGAAAAGAGGCCTAGAGCAGAGCCCCCTGAGCCAGTATCCACAGATGATTCCTCTGATGACTCAGAACATACAGACCCTCCTGAGGCTTCTTATTCTCCTTACGAAAATTCTGATGCTGAGGAGTCCATCCCTTCAGCCTCTCCTCCTGAGGAATTTTCCTTTGGGGAAACGTTGCATGCTATGAGGGAACAATTTCAGTGGCAGGGCCAAGATTTCTCAGACTCTAGAAAAAGGCTTAGGACCTTTCTACATTTGCCACAGCATAGGTCTTTAGCTATACCTCCAGTTCTTTCTGTTGTTGATGATGCATTTAATGATGCTTGCACTGCTCCTGATTCTTTACCTCCGGCTCCTGCTAAGCCCGATAGGTACTACAGGGTCCCGGACACTCATCAACACTTATATAAGGCTCCTTTTGCAGATCCAGAGACTATCTCCCAGGGTCCTAAAGCTGTAGCAGCTACTTCTTCTAAAAACCCCCTCCCCTCTGAAAGGGATTCCAGGTCCTTAGAGATGGGGTAAAAGTTTACACCTCTGCTACTTTGTCAGCTAGAGCTTTGAACTGCCAATTTCATATGATTCAATATCAAGAGTTTATGCTTGACCAGTTGACTAAAAAGCTATCCTCTGAAGAATCTTTAGATAAAAAGTATGTTCAAGAAATGGTACATAACATACAGCAGGTTAGTAACCATTCTTTAAAATGTGGCTATGATGCACTGGAGGCTTCCTTTAGATCAGCCATGACTGGCACAGTTATCAGGAGGCATGCATGGTTGAAAGAACAGGCATTACCAGACCATGTCAAATCTAAGCTTTTGGATGCACCTATGGACAAGGTCAATTTATTTGGTTCCCCTGCACAGCAGGTACTAAAAGATGGAAGAGAAAGCAAAATCTGTGCAAACAGTGAAAGATTTCTTACAAGTTCAACCTCCAAGGTTTAGCAGGAACTGGCCCTCCAAGAATTGGTCCTTTCCAGACTCCTCTAAGGCACAAAGAGGCAGGAATAGGCGCTCTAGAGGCAGAAACCAATCCAGGGGTGCCTACAGGGGTCGCCAGTGGCAGAGTAACAACCAACGAGGCACGGATACAGCCACCACCACTACAACAACTCAATCACAGTGACTTGGCGGTGGCACCGCCTACCAGGGAACAACTAGAAGCACCCTTAGGCGGAAAGCTAACCTTATTTTCAAGAAACTGGCACTGCATTACAAGAGAAAAATAGATTTTGCAAACTATAGACCAAGGTTACAGGTTCCATTTCCATACTCTACCAGGAAAGAGAGGAATGCCAAACCTACCACCTACTCAAAGGACAGAAGCTCTAAAACAAATATCTCAATTATTAAAAATGAGAGCTGTGGAAAAGGTACCATCTATGGAGCAAGGAAAGGGATTTTACTCCAGACTCTTCCTGGTACTAAGAAAAGAAAACAAATGGAGGCCTATTCTAGACCTGTCCGCTTTAAACACATTCCTCATTGTTCCAAAATTCAAAATGCTGACCCTACAGCAGCTTCTTCCCATGCTGGGCAAGGAGTCTTGGCTGGTAACTCTAGATCTCAAGGAGGCATACCTGCACGTCCCCATAAGACCAATTTGCAGAAGATACCTCAGATTTCTTGCAGGATCAGAGCATTATCAATTCTCAGCATTGCCCTTTGGCTTATCTACTGCCCAGAGTGTTCACGAAATGCCTGGCATCAGTAATCGCTCATTGCAGACTTCAGGGATTCAAATCTATCCCTACCTGGACGACTGCCTGATACAAGCGGACAACAAAAACAAACTAACAGAAGACTTACAAAGAGTCATCTACCTGCTGCAAGCCCTGGGATATACAGTCAATACAAAAAAGTCAAGGCTGATTCCATCCCAAAGAATAACCTTTCTGGGTGCAGAACTGGACACAACAAAACAAATGGCATTTCTAACTGCAGAAAAGAAAGAGCAACTTCCTCTCTACTTCTTGGCATTAACAAAGCAGAACCATCTAACTGCAAGAAAAGTGCTACAAGCTCTAGGATTCATGGCATCCTGCATAATTCTGGTCCCTCATGCCAGGCTGCATATGAGAAAGCTACAGTGGTACCTAAAGAATTTGTGGTCCCAGCACAAGCACAGCCTAGAAACCAAAATTCCAATGATCCCATGCCTGAAGCGAGAGTTCCTATGGTGGGCTCAGGCCTGCCAATCAAACACAGGATTGCCCTTCAGCAAAAGTCAACCAAGACAAACCATCACGACAGATGCCTCAGACCTCGGTTGGGGGGCACACATGATGGGCAAGTGCATTCAAGGCCTATGGACTCAAGACCAGCTGCATCTACACATAAATCTAAAAGAAATGATGGCAGTAAAATTGGCAATCCAGGCATTCAGACCTTTTCTCCAAGAAGGCCAGTTGATGATAAGGACAGACAACACCACAGTTATGTGGTACATCAACAAACAGGGAGGCACACACTCATACCCTCTATGCCGGCTGGCACTGGACCTATGGGATGTGGCTCTGAGCTACAACATTCAGTTACAGGCAATTTATGTACCAGGGAAGGAAAACATTCTAGCAGACATATTAAGCAGAACTGCAACAGATGCCCACAAATGGATGCTGCATCCGGACATCTTCAAAACCATCACTAGAGAATGGGGATTACCACAAATAGACTTGTTTGCATCCCCATTCAATCACCAGTTGAAGAAATTCTGCACAAGGACTTACCACCCACTTGCTTGGAAGGTGGACTCCCTATCTTTCAGTTGGAAAAGCCTAACAGCATACGCATTCCCACCACTTCCTTTGATGCACAAGGTGCTTCTGAAGATCAAAGAGGAACATCCGAGGATCATTCGGATAGCCCCAGACTGGCCAAGACAACATTGGTATCCACTGCTGAGGAGCATGTCCCGGGAACAAATATGGACACTGCCCCTGATCCCATTACTGCTAACACAGAACAACTACAACATCCTGCATCCAAACCTAAAAACTCTGCAGCTAACTGCCTGGAACATTACATAACAGCATTTAACCCAAATTTATCCCAAAGGGTTAAAGACATAATCCTGGAGGCTCGTAGACCTTCAACAAGAAAGAATTATGCAGCAAAATGGAAAAGATATCTCATCTGGAGTACTGCAAAGGGGCAAGATGTGACACTGGTGAACATAGCCAACATCCTGGAGTACTTGGCGGAGCTCTTCCATTACAGGCCTGTCCTATTCTTCCATCAAGATACATGCATCAGCTATTTCAGCAGAATACAGCTTGGATCCTCCTGTCTTCTCGCATCCTCTGCTCAGACAGTTTCTGAGAGGAATTAAAAATGTAAAACCTCCCAGGAAACCTCCATTGCCAGCATGGGACTTGAACTTTGTGCTAGAAAAACTGACTCTTCCTCCTTTCGAACCAGCAGCAACAGCAGAATTGCAATACTTATCCTGGAAGACTGCTTTCCTGCTGGCAATAACTTCAGCAAGAAGGGTCTCTGAACTACAGGCATTAATGACAGTGCAACCCTTCCTGATCTTCCATCAAGATAGAGTGTCCATGAGAACAAATCCTACATTTATGCCTAAGGTGGTATCCAGAGTCTCTTTAAATCAGGCTATCCACCTTCCTACATTCTTCCCCAACCCACAGAACAGGGAGAAAGGCTCTTACATACCTTGGATGTACACAGACAATTACGCTACTACCTGGACAGGACAAAAAACAATAGAAAAACTGACCAGCTTCTGGTAGCATATGCAACAGGAAAGGAAGGAAAACCAATTTCTAAACAGACAATCTCCAAATGGATAGGAAATTGCATTAGATTTTGTTACTCCTACCATGGAAAGAAAACTCCAGAGAACATCAGGCCTCACTCCACAAGGGCTACAGCCACTACCACAGCTTTCTTACAAGGAGTGGCTACCAAGGACATTATAGAGGCTGCTACTTGGACCTCCGTGCATACATTTGCCAAGCATTACAGTTTACCTCTATACTCTAGATCCCGTGCTGGTTTTGCCACTGCTGTTTTGCAAGGGATCCTAACTACACCATAATCTCTTGTCATTTCCTCCTCCCCTAGTTTAGCTATGGTATTCTACCCATTTGTAAAGACTGCAGATGCATCCTTGAAGGACATAGTACAGTTTTGTACCTACCATAAATGTAGATGTCCGAGAGGAATGCATCTGCAGTCAGGATTACCCACCCTCCTTCCCCTCTGAGGTACTCCTAGGGTATTTGCCAATCTTCAGCTAGCTTGGGGGGATCTATTATGGTGTATTTGTTTGTATATATGTACATACATGCTTATTTTGTGTGTTTGCTATCTACTATTTAGAAACTTTGGCATTTATCCAAATTTAGCCATCCAAGAGGTCACCTGGCATCTGGGGCAAGAAACACTGAGGAAAATGGCATCGGCTGATGCCTTTATACCCGAATAACTGCCGCAATGACGTCGGGTGAAGTGCGACACCAGCCGAAGCCAGACCCAGACTTTGGAATCCGGCCGACCGAAGGGCTGCCTGACGACAGGACAACCCATTTGTAAAGACTGCAGATGCATTCCTCTCGGACATCTACATTTATGGTAGGTACAAAACTGTACTTTTTTTATACCCCTGACATCAGTCCTGAAGCGACAGCAACCGACACAGAAATACTAAGTCTCTGGTATTCGGGCCAACTGAGGGCTACCTGCTGGCAGATAACCCAAGTGTGATGTCTGCAACAGTGAATACACTCGAACATCTACATTTATGGTAAGCGTACACAACTTTACTTTTTATCTGAACAGGAGTCCGATGACTCTGAGGTTTCTGAATATGAAGACATGCAACCCCTCTCTGCTTATGAGGTTTCTAATGCAGAGGAATCCATACCTTCTGCCCTCCTCTTGAGGATTTTTCATTTGGTGAAACCCTGCATACTTTAAGGGAGCATTTCATAGGTAGGTTCATAGGTAAGTACTAGGCTACTAGCCCTAGGGGCCTATATAAGCCTAGCCAAAAAGGTACCCTGGCTTTCGCCACCCAAGAAAATTATTTTCCTGTGCCCCTATCAAGCAAAGCCACAGAAGTGATCCCTGAGGTGAATTTCCTATTTCTCATCCAGTCATCCAGATTTTTCTTGGAGTGCTAATGAGGAGCTCTGTTTGATATAGGTAGTCTGTTGCAAAGTATGGGAAGCCTCTGGGACAAGAGTCTATCGCTCCAGCATGTTCTGTTTATTGTGGTGACAAGGCTTAGGTCCCTAGAGCGTGTAGCTTGGAGGGATTGAGATTTCTTTAAGTGGAGCATGTCCAACAGCTCTGGGTTTGACATAGCTTTGTATGTTAGGCAGAGATCGTCTCTGAGTAGGGGATATGCGACTGAGTAAGGCTGGAGTTTTTTGAGACAGTCTGCGTAGGGCATCTATTTGAGGCCAGCAATCCCCTTTGTGAGGTATTTCTGTAGCCTTTCCAGTTGTTGTCTTGTGAGTTACATACCAAAAGGGGTGTTGTACTCTATAATGGGTCTAATGAGTGATGAGTAGAGGGGAACAATGACCTCTTTTTTTCTGGATGAGAAACCTTTTGTGATGAGGTGAGCCACATAGAAGGATTTCCAGACCACTGTGGCATTGTGATTATCAAAGGAGAGATTACTGTCTACCTGTGTCCCAAGGTCTCATCACACTTTTGGCGTTAAGTAGACTACCACTTATGTGGTAGTTCATGGGTACAGAGTTTTTACCAAAGGGGATGACAATACACTTTTTGGCATTGAGATTCAGGCCATGGTTTTGACACCAGGCATCTGTCTCAGTGAGGCCCTTTTGTAGTATGTCCCCATTGTCAGGAGTTTCGATTATGGCTCCTAGTTTGCAGTCATCTGCAAACTTTGTTAGCCAAAGACCTTCTGTGTTAGCCTGTACTTCAGAGAAGTAGATACCAAACAGGAGAGGACCCAGGACTGAACCCAGTGGTACTCCACTTGTCACTGGTCTGAAGTCGGATTTGGAGTCTGCTACTTTCACAGTGTGTGTTCTGTCCGTGAGCCAGTTGGCAACCCATCTTGTGACATAGAGATTTACACCTAGTTTAGTGAGCTTATCTATAATCCCAGACTGGGGGATGGTGTCGAAAGCCTTAGCAAGATCTAGATAAGCTGTGTGAACCACCTTACCCTCATCTATGGCTTTGGTGACTGCTTCAAAGAAGTCAGTCAGGTTTAGGAGATATGATCTGCCTTTTACAAACCCGAACTGGGTTGGGTCCAGAGTTTGGAGATTACCGATGTCTTTGCTTATGAGTTCCATGATACGTTTCATGGCCTTGCAGACCAGGCGTGTCAGGCTAATGGGGCGGTAGTTCCCAGGGTCCGTCATGTCTCCCCCTTTGTGGAGTGGGATAACCGTCGCGGTGCGCCATTCAGTGGGCACAAACCCTGAAGTGAGGCTGTGATTGAACATGGTACTTGGGTAGGTTTCCAGTTCATTCTGTCGTTCGTGTAGAATGCAGCCTGGGATATTGTCAGGTCCCATGGATGCTGTGTTCTTGGCTTTGGAGAGAGTGTTTTTTTACTTGTGCGGCCATGATTACAGGAACTTTGCATTCTTCTGGTATAGAAATGAGCCCTCTAGGGGCTGAGAGGGGGATAAAGTTAGCACTGAAACTATCTGCCAGGATGTTGGCAATATCTGTTGGCTCTGTATATTTAGTGCCATTATGCTGTAACTCGGAGCAAATATGAGTGTTGCCCTTGAGATTCTTGACATAGCTATAGAATGCTTTGTGGTTGTCTTTAGAGTCAGTGGCAATTTTGTTTTCGTAACTAGCTTTGGAGGATTTTATGAGGGATTTCAGCTTCCTACTGAGGTTGACCAGGGAGTTCCTCCAGTCATGAGATTTTACTCTCTTTTTTCAGCAGTTTCTTTCTTCTGTGTTAGAGTTTGTTTATGGCAGAGGACCACCAGATTGGCTTTCTTTTTTTGGAGGATAGTATCTTGGTTCCATTAGGGATAGCATGATCCATGCACTCGTGTAAGTGCTTACAAAGTGCATTTGTGTAGGATTCAGCAGTCGTACCTCTATTGCCCGTCTGCATGGGTGTCATGAGGTTTGCCACTTCTGTCTTAAGAAGTGTGAAGTTGGCTTTGGAGAAGTTTTTTACTGTGGTTTCCCTAGTTTGGAGTGGGGGCGAGATGTGGATGTCTAGGGTGATTAGCTTGTGGTCGGATCTGACCAACGAGGAATTGACCTCTGGTGTGGAACACCGGTTGCCCATGTTGGTAATGACCAGGTCTGGGATATTGCTGCCCCTGGTGGGAGTGTGAATAAGTTGATCCAAGGCATTGGAATTTATGAAATCCAGAAAACGTTGAGCAAAAGTTGGTACACGAGTAGTTTGCCCAGTTAATGGTGGTATAGTTGATCTCACCCATTGTTAGGGTGTTGGGTTATACCCTAATACCCTCCAGTGTATCAAGAAATGAGGAGTGAGATTCCTGGGGTTGGGGGGTCAGTTGCAAGCTACAGTTTGGATTGCAGTTTTACCCAGAGTTAGTTGCACTTGGATAATCTCGGATGCATTATGCTGTGCAACTAGCCTGGAGGTGTGGATATCCTTAATGAATATGGACACGTCTCCACATTTAGTGCTTCGTTCCGGGTTAGGTGGCCGAATAGTGTGGCATAGATTATAGCCTCTTAACGCAGGGGTGCTCTCTGGAGCTTTGAACCAGGTCTCTGTCACTGCACAGATGTCGATGTTCTCCATTTTAAGGAGTGCCTCGAGTGAGTGCATTTTGAGGTTATTCTAGCATTGAGTAGCATTACCCTCAGATTTTGCTTGCTTGTACCTGTCACGGTGGTGAATTTGTCATTTGAACCTTGCCTAAAAAAGGCACTATAGGGGTGGCAAGAGCCTTTGCCAGTATCCAGAATCCCAAGGGCGACCAGTGCAGGCCATCTCTGGCAAAGCATCGTGGTAACTTTCTCCTTGTTTAGCCTGGTGAGTGGAACATCAGTATGCCTGACTATAGAGTCACCTATAACTAGAGTGTTGGGTACGTTGCTGCGCCTTATGGGCTGTGGTTGAGGGGCACACTGAGTTTGTGGGCCATGTGTCATTTGGGTTGTGTTGGGAATGTCAGGACTATCCTCATTCAAAAAAGAGACTCTGGGAATTCTTAGATTTACCACAGCACAGACCTTTAGCCATTCCTCCTTTCCTGGATGTTGTGGGTGATGTTTTTAGGGAATCCAGTTTGACTCCTAACACCCTTCCTCCTGCTCCCAGGAAACCTTACAGGTATTACAGAGTCCCTGACTCTCACAATTTCCTTTTCAAAAATCTTACTGCTGACCCAGAGGTCATCTCCCAAGGACCAAAAGGAATTAAAGCAACCTTAGCTAAGAATCCCACCCCCTCAGACAGGGATTCCCAAGTGTTAGATGGGGTACAAAAATATACACCTCTGCAACTCTTGCTGTTAAAGCACTAAATTGTCAGTTCCAGTGGCGTCTGGTGACTTCAAATCATAGGGGAGTTGCAGGAGACAGCTGAATGGGTGGGGTCAATGGGAAGGGGTGTGGCCAATTAGAAAGGGGAGGAGCTATGCTCAAAACCACAAAAACTAACTTTAATTAAATATGCTGCCCTGGGTGCCAAACCGTCATTATGAGGGTCCAGTCAAAACAAAATGTAGTGTAGAAGAAAAAATATTTTAATGCATTGGCTGCATGACAGCTTACTTAATATCTAGATGGAAACAAAAAAGTTGTGAGGCATGAAAAAATAAATTACTTTTTAAATACATTACTGGAATGCCAGTCAAAATCAAGTATAAGAAAAACAAGCAGCACTCAACTCAAACCACTTCTCCTTGCACTGCAGTTCTAATTATAATTTATATTCACCTTTATTAAAGTACCAAGTAACATGCTGAAAGTAGCAATCTCTGTGATACCCCCACTTGTAAAAATGTTTCTTATCCAAAAAACACCTGCTGCCTGACAACTGTCTACTTGTTTCATGGGGAAAACATGGTAAAAGTAAAAAATGAAAAGCAAACAAGAAACAAGCTCAAGATACATTGCTTAAAGGATTACTGTACAGGTTGTGGACTACACATGATAGATTGGCATTCTGTTTAATTTACGGTTATAGACTGCAGAGATGACTGGAAATCTCCAACAAGCGTAATGAGCTTCTTAAAATAATGTAATCATGTTGTTTATTACAATTATTGTCATATGCATTTCAATACCCATGGCTTATACATTATATAGTTATGTAAGTATTCTCTGCATGGCAACAACAGAAAGGCTTTCAGTGTTGGCAATTCTTAACAGTATTCTTATCAAAGCTTACTTGCATCTTACGATCTCAGACAAGCTTACCTGATGGTCATTAAAGCATTGCTACTTAAACACAGATCAACAGGCACTTTCTGAGTAATAATAAGCATAAATCAACAGTATAAAAATATGACAGAAACTACGCCATTCTGCAAAATCAAGGACAAATGAAAAGCCACTGTAGTACTTATGTCTACCTTGGATGGGGGGATACTCTACACATTTACACTGCATAACTGATCCTTGCCTTGCTTGGACACATCCAGAGTCACTACATGGGGGAGTGGGGTGCAACAAGTATGTCACAGTTTGAAATGTCTCTGGCTGACTGTTATGGCCCTGACACATTTGTCATACCTCTCAACCTCAGAGCAAGAAATCTGGACAAAGCCATACATAGGTGGGACAAAGGGCCAAACATAAGGACCATTTTTAAATATTTCTCTCATAAACTTAGAAAGATAATAGGTCTTGCATTAGTATGAATTTTCTGAATGGTATGAAATCTGAAACTCAAATGTCTGTCGTTATTTTCTAATTTCAGTCTTTAATGATTTGCCAGTAATTTGCCAAAAAAACACAATTTTATGAAAAATAGACCAAAAATGTGATGCAAAAATATAAAATAGGCACACAATACAGCTGGGAACCTGTCAAAGAAGGGACACTTTTTTTAATATTAGTACTGCTAACTTGAGCAGCTGGCAAAATAAAAGAATCTACATGCATTTCTGAAATAAAAGTAATCTATAACTCTGATTATTACAGTTGTTTCGTAATTGTAAACCTTCCACGTTTTCTTCCAAAATAGTTGTTTTGCAGAGGGATTATTAGGAGAAAAGCATCATTTTGAGCCAAAAATCGGGGACAGTTGAGAGGTTTGGCTATGCCTAATTCTATAAAGCAATTTATCTGCATGTACCTCTCAACCTGTTAATGCAATAAATCTGGACAAGGCCAGTTATATTGGGGGAACATATAAACAGTACTAAAAATTGCTCTTGTATAAACTGAGACAGTTGATAGAATAACAGGTCTTACTTTAGCATGCATTTTTCTGAAGGTTATGAAGTCTGAAACTCAGTGTCTGTCATTATTTATTGACTTAATTCCTAAACGATTTGCCAGAAAACCACACATTTTATGAGGAACAAACCAAAAATAAGAAGCGAAAATCTATTCATTCTGTGAAAATCTGGACAGTTTGGAGGTATAGTTCAACCGTGGCTGTTTGCCGCCCTTCCCCCTCACAAAATCATGGTCAAATGGAGCCTCTCCCCTGCAACCATTCCAATGAACCATTACCTGGCTATTTCATCCCATTTACCATAAACACTAACGTGCATACAGCTTTACTTCTGTGATGATTTGGACTCGATTTGAAAGTTTTACTTTGCGTTTTACAGCACAAACACTAAGACATCTGCTAAACAAATCAATGCAGTCTCACAGTGAAAACAGACAGCATTAAAACTTCTCTGCCCTTGAAACTCACATTCATTGAAACAGCATTGAAACCCACGTTCAAAGAAAATACATTTTGCCAGTGGCAGATAAAGATTGACTTTGGGCTGTTTTCAAATCACAGGCCCCTTGCACATGAAACATACATGTGCTCTTTGACACACCTTCCTGATTGTACTAAATTATATTCCTTGTACAATACAATACAATACAATACAGTTATTAGAGAGCATTTTAAATTTATTGTTTTGAACATTTTTCCAGTAAACAATGAAACAAAACGCATGCACCAGTAATGACAAAACTGCCCAGTTCAGAACATTTCCATCATAAAAGTCAACTCAAACTTTTTTTCTACAGTCCACCATTATCAGTAAATATGCACAATCTCTGAAGAAGTAAAAGTCATCTAAATAATTCCACATTAAAGAAATATGTAACTAATGAAGAGGTTGCTGCTAGCAAACAACTTTATATTTCATTGTTACATCTACAAAAAGACTGCCTGTTGCTCTTGAGGAATAAATTGCCTGTGTTGCATTAAAAAAATTAAAAGCTAGTAATATTGCAATAGGGAATGGATGGCAAACAGGTTCATAGTTACTAGGTATCTTCGCCAAAAAGGACTGCAGCATCCACCCCCTTTACAATACAGTACAGTATCAGCAATGCATCTACCTACTGTAGAAGTAGAACCCACAGCCTTCTACATCAAAACCAAGTACACTACCTGTTGTGCTATTAACAGTGCAAGCCGACTCGGCATAAGCAGCACTAAACTTTTGTTCCCTTGCAACCCTCAGCTTCTTGTAAAATCTGCTTGACACTCAGCTGTATCTCTGAACTTTGCAGCACAAGAAATCTGGAAAAAGCCAAAATGTATTTGGGGGGGGGGTGGGACAAAAGCCCAAAAAACAGGGACACATTTTAAACATTGCTTGTATAATGTTGAAAAGTTGCTAGAATAAAATGCTGTGCTACCACCATATATTTCATTGCCAAGTATTGAGCCCAGGACCCTGTGCAGAACAGTCAGACATCCCACTACACCAAATCATCTGTTTTATGAAAGAGAGGAAGACTGAAACTTAAATGGCTACCATTTAATGAATTCAGTTCTCACCGTAGCTGTCAACCTCTTAGCACAAAACACCTGAACAAAGCCAGTAATGGGGGAATACAACCCCCAAACATATTCAGTGAATTCAGTTCTTACCATACCTCTCAACCTTAGCACAAAAAAACTGGATGAAGCCAATAATGGGGGAATACAGTCCCAAAAATAGGGACACATTTCAAATGTCCATCTTATAAACTTCGAAAATTGCTAAAATAAAAGGTTTTGTGTTACCATGTACTTTCTGAAGAATATGAAATCTGAAATTCAAATGCTTGTCATTTTTATTTAACATTTGTTAACCAGGAAAGTCTGACTTGGAACAAAGCCAATTTTCAGCAGAAGCCCAGGGAGCAACACTCCAGACACATGTCTTTGTAAGATAGGAGAACACCAGAGCAAACCCACACAAACACAGGGAGGACATGCAAACTCCACACAGAAGGCACCCCAGCCAAGAATCAAACCAGAGAACCTGTAGCTGTTGGGCAATAATGCTATCAGTGCACCACTGCACCACTGACTGTGTGAAGAAACAAAAATACAAAAACCATAGATTTTTATAAGGAACAGAACAAATATGAGACAAAAATCTGCAAATGTTTTTACAAATAGTGGTGGGTAGGGATTCAGGCTCTTGCCACTTGGGCCCAAGGTGCAGGGTTCAAGCCTTATTCTCTAACCATCATGTAGCAACTGGGGCATTGCACACACACACCTCCCTACCTGTTAATCCATCCACAGCTAACAGAAATCATCCATTGCAGTCAAGCTCCTCCATATAGAAAGTCCATTGCAGTCGAGCTCCTCCATATAGAAAGTCCATTGCAGCAGCTAACAGAAATCATCCATTGCAGTCAAGCTATGATCCATCCATATAGAAAGCCCGCGACAACGAGCTGTACAGTCCCGCAAGCAAGTCCTTCCTCTTCTGTGCCGTGATGCTCCTTCCTGCGAGAGCACCACCCTGTGGACGTTGCAGTCTGATCCCCTTCCTGTCTATGCAGTTGTAACTGCATAGACTTCTGGGAAATTTGCAAATTCAGTGTTGTCTTCCTAATCCAGACTGCTGGTGAGACGGTCTGGATTCTGTGAGCATGCTCCAGACTGGTTTACCAGCAGTCCGGATAGCGGGAAATGCCGCGCATGCTTGACAATCCGGGTCTCATTTAATTTTGTTTTGTTATTTTCTTTTCGTTTTTGATTTATTTCTGTTTATTTTTCATTTTTACAGCTGGGGGGGCTGCAGTCCTGCAATCCAATAGCACGAACCGTCCCTGGTCAGTTCCACATGCTGAAATATCAGCAGCATACCATGGAACTCCTCAAACAAAAAATATCTCCCTTTCCTGCTTGTGCAGGAAATAAAGAATTACAAGAGCTTATGCATTCTGCAAGCCAAGTTACTAAGCAAACCTTGCAATGTGGCTTTGACTCCCTAGAAGCATCTTGCAGGCAGCAGTCACTGGTTCTGTCCATAGAAGGCATGCATGGCTTAAGGAACAGTCTTTGCCAGACCATGTCAAATCAGAATTATTGGACGCACCATTGTACAAAGACAATTTGTTTGTCACCAAGGCAGAAGAGATCTTAAAAAAGATGGAAGAAAAAGCGAAATCTGTGCAGACAGTTAAAGACGTTTTACATGTCCAGCCTCCGAGGTTCAGTGGGCATTGCCCCTTAAAGCACTGGTCCTTTCCGGCCCCCTCCAGGCCAGATCAGCCAAGACCCAGAGGAAGCAGACCCCCAAGACAGCAGTCCCAGGGAATGCAGAGATATAAGCATTGGAGTTCCTCCTTTTAAAATAACAGGGAGTGCTAAGCCACCCCCTTATGGTAAGAACTTAGTGACTTTACTCATCCACCCCTT
Organism: Protopterus annectens; assembly: GCF_019279795.1. NCBI lineage: Eukaryota > Metazoa > Chordata > Ceratodontiformes > Protopteridae > Protopterus > Protopterus annectens. Next base: position 1,539,167,147 of record NC_056729.1, on the reverse strand, counting down.
ACCTCTGCCCACCTGCTTGTGCCCTTAGGAGGAAAACTCTCCTTCCATACAAACAACTGGGCCTCTATTACCAACGGCCGATGGGTCCTCAACATAGTGCCCCAGGGTTAGAAATTTTATTTCCAGAAACTGCCAACCCCAAAAGGGTTCCCAGATCTTCCTCCAAACCAGTGGGCAGAGGCCAAAAAGCAAGTCCATTCCCTGCTCTCCATGAGTGCAATACAGCATGTTCCTGCAGACCGGATAGGGCCAAGGTTTCTATTCCAGCCTCTTCCTGGTACCCAGAAAAGAGGGCACCTGGTGCCTAGTCCTCGATCTATCCGTTCTAAACACCTTTCTGGTGATACAAAAATTCAAAATGCTCATCCTCCAGCAACTTCTTCCTATGCTTTCCAAGGATGCTTGGTTAGCCACCCTAGACCTAAGAGAGGGCTACCTATACATCCTAATCAGGGAATCTTGCAGGAAATATCTGTTTCACAGCCAGATCTTTCAGTTCTCTTATCCACTGCTCCCAGAGTTTTCACAAAATGCCTGGCTCCAGCCATTGCTTTTTGCAGACAAAGAAATATTCAAATGTACCCCTACTTAGACGATTGCTTGGTTCAGGCAGACAGTCAGGAAAATCTGTTAAAGCACCCGACCTTTGTAAAGGACCTACTGACCTCCCTGGGGTAATACTATCAACGAAAAGAAATCAAAACTAGTCCCCACACAAAAAATTGTATTCCTGGGAGCAAGCCTAGACACAGCATCCTTGATGGCATTCCTTACTCCAGAAAAACAAGCCTACCTGTCAGGCTACTTCTTTCAACTAGCCACCAGAACCCAGTTATCCCCAAGGAAAATCTTGCAAGCTCTAGGGTTCATGGCCTCCTGCATTCTACTTATTCCATATGCCAGACTGCATATGAGTAAACTGCAATGGTACCTAAAAAGCCCAATAAGGGACTTCCCTTCTTACAACCCCACACCTCCCAGACCCTCTCCACAGACGCTTCAGACTATGCCTGCGGTTTACACCTGGATGGCAGCTGCATTCAGGGCCATTGGATCCCAAATCAAATACATCTGCACATCAACCAAAAAGAGATGCTAGCTGTTTAGCACACCCTGACAGCTTTCAGACCCCTACTCTCCCCGGGGCCTCTAGTGATCAAAACAGACACCACCACAATGATGTTTTATATAAACAGTCAGGGAGGACTCACTCTTATTCTCTCTGCAGGCTCGCCATGACTCTTTGGCACACAGCCTCAGCCATGTAAATACACCTGCTAGCACAATTCTTGCCAGGCTCCCTAAACTCTCTGGCAGGCATCTTAAGCAGAAACCTGCTAGACCCACACGAGTGGCAGCTAGACCACAGAACCTTCAGCCTTGTAACCCAGAAGTGGGGCACCCCGAAGGTGGACCTCCTTGCCTCCCACTCCAATCGTCAGCTCAGCAAATTCTGCACCAGGGAACTTCACAGCAAGGCCTGGAAAGTGGATGCTCTATCCTTCCAATGGGTAAACCGTTCGATCTATGCATTTCCCTCTCTACCACTCATTTCAAGGGTACTGCTCAAAATAAGGGAGGAAAAACCAAGGGCAGTCTTGATAGCCCAGGACTGGTCACGTCAGCACTGGTACCAACTGCTGCGCAGCCTGTAACCTCTGCCACCATGGCACCTACCTCAGATCCCAACACTACTGACCCAGAAGAATAGAAAATTCATGCATCCACAATTGGGGACTCTGAACCTTGCAGCCTGCCTTATTCCCTGACCTGTCCTCCAGCTGCCAGCCTAAGCAAACAAGTCCTGGATGTCATACGTTCATAGGTTAGTAATAAGCTAACTGCCCTTGTGAGCCATTTTAAGCCTAGCTGATTATCCCTTGTGAGACTCAAACCCTGCACCTTGTGTTTGTAAGGCGAACACCTTAACCATTAGGCCACCCACCCAACGTGAGGCCAGACGCCCCAGCACTAGAAAAACGTATGCTGACAAGTGGAAAAGGTTTTGGATCCAGGCTAAGAGAGTCGAAACAGCACAGCCCTCCCTATCTATCATCCTGGATTACCTAGCAGACCTACTACACAGGGGTATATCTTTGTCTTATAGGTTCATAGGTGTGTACTAGGCTAATGGTCCTGGAGCCTTTACAAGCCTAGTCCATAGGGTTACCGTGGCATCATGCCACCCGACCTTAGTTCCCATTGCCTCTGTCGAGTAGAGCCACTGGAGTGATCCCCGGGGTGAATTATCTTTTTCCCATGCACTAATCAATATTTCTCTTGAAGAGGGCCAGCGAGGTGCTCTGTTTGATATGTATGGGAAGTCTTTTTCATAGCATGGGCAGTCTCTGCATTATGAGCCTGTCCCTCCAGCACATTCTGTTTATTGTGGTAATGAGTTGAGGTCTCTGGAGCATGTGGTGCGGAGGAATTGGGATTTCTTTAGATGTAGCATTTCTAACAGGGATAGGTCAGACATGGCTTTGTAAGTCGAGCAGAGATCGCCTCTAAGTAGACAATATGTGAAGGAGAATAGTTGGGAGTTTTTTTAGTCTGTCCATATAGGACAAGTGTTTAAGGCCTAGGATCCTCTTTGTGAGGTACTTTTGTGGCCTCTCCAGTTGTTGCAGGTGTCTAGTGAGGTGTACATGCCAAATGGGCATTGTACATGATGATTGGCCTAATGAGGGAAGAGTAGAGGGGAGACAATGACCTCTTTCTTCCTGGATGCAAAACCCTTAGTAATGAGATGTGCCACACAGGACTTTCTGACAACAGTGGCAATGTGTTGGTCAAAAGAGAGGTTTTTATCAACCTGTGTTCCCAGATCTCTTATAAAGCCTTCTTTGTTCACTGGATTACCATCAGTGTGGTAATTCATGGGAAAAGGGTTTTTCCCAAAGGGGATGATGACACATTTTTTGGCATCGAGCTTAAGACTATGGTTCTGACACCAGTCATTGGTCTCATTGAGGCCTTTCTCTAGGATGTCAACATCACTTGGGGAATTGATAATAGCTCCCAACTTGCAACCGACTGCGAACTTTGTCAGCCAGAGTCCCTTTGTGTTGACCTGGACTTCAGAGAATTAGATAACCAAACAGGAGGGGACCCAGGACCGAACCCTGTGGGACTCCACTCGTGAGTTGTTGGCAGTCTGACTTGGAGTCAGCTACTTTCACACTGTGGGTTCTATCTGTGAGCCACTTTGCAACCCACCTAGTAATATAGTGGTTGATGCTTATCTTACTGAGTTTTTCTGATTCCTGGGTGGGGAATGGTATCAAAGGCCTTGGCCAGATCAAGGTAGGCTTTATGAACCACCTTGCCTTCATCCACAGCTCTGGTGACTGACTCTAAGAAGTCAACCAAGTTGAGCAGGGATGATCTACCCTTCACAAAACCAAACTGTGTGGTATTCAGAGTTTGGAGATTCCCTATATCCTTGTTTATTGCTCCCATGGTGATGTGTTCCATAGTTTTGCATGTCATACTCGTCAGGCTAATGGGGCGATAGTTCCCAGGGTCTGTAGTCACTCCTCCTTTGTGGAGAGGGATGACTGTAGCAGTGTGCCATTCGGTAGGGATAAAGCTTGAGGTGAGGCTATGATTGAATAGGGCACACAGGTGAGGTGCCAGTTCACTCTGTAGTTCATGTAGAACACACCCAGGGATATTGTCAGGTCCCATAGAAGCTGTATTCTTGGCCTTGGACAGTGTCGTTTTAACCTGTGCAGCAGTAATACTGGGTTCCTGGCAATGTACTGTTAATGTGATAGGTCCTTTGGGAGGGAGGGGAAAAGTTGGCACTGAATCTGTCAGCCAGTATATTGGCAATATCTGGTGGCTCGGTATAGGAGGTACCATTGTGCAATAGCTCAGAGCAAAGTTGGGTATTACCACGGAGATTCTTTACATAACTGTAGAAAGCCTTGTAGTTGTCTTTATTATTTGCTGCAATTCTGTTTTCATAGCTAGCTTTAGAGGATTTGCTGAGGGATCTCAACTTTTTGTTGAGGCTGATAAGTGAGTTTTTCCAGTCTTGGGACTTCACATTATTCCGTATCAGTTTCCTCCTCCTGTTGTAGAGTTTATGGCAGGGGACCACCAGATTGGCCTCCTTTTTTTGGAGGAGAGTGTCTTGGTTCTGTTGGGTATGGCGAGATCCATGCATTTGTGTACGTGTTCACACAGTGCATTGGTGTATGATTTGGCAGTCATTCATCTGTTTTCCATTTGCATGGTTGCGGTGAAGTTAGTCACCTCTGATTTTAGGAGCCCAGAGTTAGCTTTGGAGAAGTTTTTTATGGTGGTTACCTTTGTAGGTGGGGGATGGAAGGGATATGTATTCCCAAGACATACCAATTCCAAGATTGCCATTCCTCAGGAACAAAGGGAATATACTCCAAGAACTGGCCATCTCAAACTTAGTATATGTAAGTCTGTTTTTCAGCCATTTGGTTCCCATATTTCAGGATTTGCTCTAGTAGTTCCTGACACTGGAAATGGTTACTACAGTCAACATTAAAATTGCAGGTAATCACCCCCCCCCCCCCAAACTTGAAAATACAGGATGTTCTTCGTGTTTCACTGTTGCAGTCATTACATTTGGGTAGTCTGCTGGCAGGTTGCCCTCAGTTGGCCCAAATTCCAAAGTCTTGGGTCTTGCGTCAGTTGCTGTCTCCTCTTCCATGACGTCAGGTCGTCAGGGGTATAAAACATGCAACAGACGCCATTTTCTTTAGTCTTTCTTGCCGCATGGTGCCCGAAGCAGAAGCATTTCGCAAGTGCCGGTCAGCCGACTACTGAAATATTCGCGTTTGAGTTTCAGAACCAAAGTCTTCACTAAAGCTAAGTACCCCGTTAGGGAAACTTTTTTCTTGCTTTTTACCAATGCCAGAAAAAGTTAATAATTGTATTACTTGTGGGAAGCAAATACCTCATAAGGATTTTCATTTATACTGTATTCCTTGCCTAGGCCCTGATCACAACGTGCCTGGCTGTCGGTGTTGTGCTAGATTTAACCAACGCACTATTAAGCGTCGGTATATTTTTGTATCAAAGTAATTTGGAAACAGATTTATCTACCCAGAAATGTCGTCTGATAGCAATCCGACTACCGGAGTACATAAAAATGCAAAGAAAAGGACAGAGAAAGACAGTCGAGATGCAAAACCGACGAAGCTTTTCCTAAGCCAGTCGCCAGTTCGCTGGTACTCAGGCGCTTTCGCAGCCCCTAATACCTGCTGCCTTCGAGTCGCAGACCTCTACCGAAACCCATGTGGAGTCCGGCATGCTGCAAGATACTCAAGGTATTGGACCAACGAATGCATCTCCCTTGGATGGGACCAGAGCCTCTGAGCAGGCACCGGCTTTTGAGGGTGTATTCAGACCTCAACATTTGTATATCAAACCGACGACAGCTGCAAAACCCAAGACAAAAGCAACTTCTAAAACTAAAAAAAGACGCATGAGCTACGTGCACAGGCCTCTATGCCTAAAAAACAGATGATCAAAATGGCTAAAGACCTTATTAACCTTGATCAGGGGTACCCATCCCCTTCCTGATAAGAGGCCTAGGCAAGACACTGACTATGAATCTTCAGATCAGGTTTCTGTTTCTTCTGATTCCTCTTCTGATCAGGAATTATCTATACTTCCCTTTGAGGATTCTGATGCTGAGGAGTCTAGTCCATCTGCATCTCCTCCTGAGAAGTATTCATTTGGAGAAACCTTGCATACTTTGAGGGAGCATTTTCACTGGGAGAGTCAAGATTTCTCAGAATCAAAAAAAAAGAGGCTAAGAGATTTCCTTCTCCCCCAGCACAGACCTTTAGCCATTCTCCCTGTTTTAGAAATTGTGGGTGATGTGTTTTCGGAGTCAAGCTTGACCCCTGACTCCTTACCTCCGGCTCCCAGTAAGCCTGACAGATATTACAGGGTCCCTGACTCGCATAAAGTTTTATTTAGAAACCCTGCTGCTGATCCTGAAACTATTTCACAGGGTCCAAAGGGAGTTAAGGCCTCAACAGCAAAAAATCCTACCCCCTCGGACAGAGATTCAAGGGCACTGGACAGATGGGGAAAAAAGGTTTATACATCTGCAACCTTGGCAATCAGGGCCTTAAACTGTCAATTTCATATGCTTAAGTACCAACAACATGTTATGGGATTGCTGAAACAGAAAATGATGTTGATTTCAGAATGTGCAGAAAATAAAGAAATGCAGGAATTATTGCATGCAGCTGAACAAGTTGGAAAGCATACTTTGGAATGTGGTTTTGATTCCTTAGAGGCCTCCTGCAGGGCCGCAGTTACTGGATCTGTGATTAGGAGGCATGCCTGGTTTAAGGAACAAAATTTGCCTGATCATGTTAAATCTAAATTGCTAGATGTACCTTTACAGCATGATTCTCTGTTTGGTATTAAGGCAGAAGAGGTTTTAAAGAAAATGGGAGACAAAGCTAAGTCTATGCAAACTGTTAAAGACTTCTTACAAGTGCAGCCACCAAAATTCAGTAGACACTGGCCTACAAAAAAATTGGTCCTTTCCCGTGTCAGACAGAGCTCATAGGGGCAAATCCAGATGCCCTAAGGGTTCCAGATACCAGGCGCAAGAGTCATACAGGTCAAAGCAATGGGGAGCTTCCACCTCCAAATCTGGAGGGGATAAAGCGCAAACCTACAGAAAACAATCTCACTGACTTCCCTCTGCCTACACCAAGCACTTATCTTTTGGCAACACCCATAGGGGGGGTCAATTAGCACTTTTGCTCAAAAATTGGCAGTTAATAACTCAGGACAAGTGGGTACTAAACATCATATCACAGGGATACAGATTCCATTTCCACACTCTGCCAATGTCAAATGGTTGGCCAGATCTGCCAAAAAATCAATGGGCAGAGGCACAGAAACAGGTTACGTCCCTCATGGATATGGGGGCCATTCAGACAGTACCTGAACAGGATAAAGGACAAGGTTTTTACTTGACTGTTCTTCGTACCCAGAAAGGACAAGGCCTGTCAGCCAATACTGGATTTATCAATTCTGAACACATACCTGGACATTCCAAAATTCAAAATGCTCACTTTGCAGCAGCTTCTGCCCATGCTGGGCAAGAATGCTTGGCTGGTGACTTAAGACCTAAAAGAAGCATACCTGCATGTCCCAGTAAGACTGTCGTGCAGACAGTACCTCAGATTCAATGCTGGCTTAATGCATTACCAATTCCCTGCACTGCCCTTTGTAAAGACCCTGGGCGCAGTAGATAAGCCAAAGTGCCTGGCACCAGTAATTGCATTTTGCAGACAAAGAAGTATACAAATATATCCGTACTTGGACGACTGTCTCATTCAAGCAGAAAACAAGGACACTCTTCTTCGACACCTGGCATTTGTGAAAAAGCTTTTAACATGCCTAGGGTACACAATAAACGAAAAGAAATCATAACCGGTACCCTCTCAAAAGATAACATTCCTGGATGCAAGCTTGAATACAACTGCCCAGATGGCTTACCTAACGCCAGACAAGCAAAGGCAACTGACTACTTACTTCAAACTGATGGCAACAAAAACCCAGTCTTCTGCAAGACAAATTCTGCAGGCACTGGGCTTCATGGCCTCCTGCATTCTACTGATTCCATATGCAAGACTGCATATGAGGAAACTTCAATGGTACCTAAAAAGTCAGCATTCTCACAGTCCGGAAACAATGATTCCACTCATTCCCTGCCTGCAGCAAGAGTTTCTATGGTGGGCAAAGGCATGTCACCAAAACATGGGACGGCAATTCATTCTACCCTCTGCCAGCCAAACCATAACAACAGATGCATCAGATTATGCCTGGGGGGCCCACATGGCAGGAATATGCAACAGTGAAACACGAAGAACATCAGGCAGCCGACGCCATTACATCAGTTTTTCTTGCCCAAACTGTCTGGAGTCCCCAAATTAGGGAGCTAGGTTATGGTGGAAGAACACCACCATTAGAATGTAAATACCAAAAATTCCCTGTAAGGAGAGAGGAAGAGAGATGGAGAGAGACAAGGGAGATGAAGAGTGGGAAAAGTACAGTTGTGTACACTTACCATAAATGTAGATGTTCGAGTGTATTCACTGTTGCAGTCATTACATTTATATCAAAGTCTTGGGTCCTGCGTCGGATGCTGTCTCTTCTTCCATGACGTCAGGTTGTCAGGGGTATAAAGCATGCAGCCGACGTCATTACATCGTTCTTTGCCTGCATGTCCAAATCAGACAAACATGCAGAAGATGCCTCAGATTCAAAACTGGCTCAATGCACTACCAATTCTCTGCACTGCCCTTTGGCTTATCTACTGCGCCCAGGGTCTTCACAAAGTGCCTGGCACCAGTAATTGCATTCTGCAGACAGAGGAATACAAATATATCCTTACTTGGACGACTGCCTCATTCAAGAAGAGACCAAGGACATTCTACTACAGCATCTGGCGTTCGTAAAGAGATTTCTAACAGGCCTAGGGTACACAGTCAACGAAAATAAATCAAAACTAGTACCATCTCAAGAGATAATATTCCTGGGTGCAAGCTTAAATACAACTGCCCAAATGGCTTATCTCACACCAGACAAACAAAGGCAACTGACTACATATTTCAAACTGTTGGCAACAAAGGCCCAGTTATCTGCAGGAAAAATTCTGCTGGCTTTGGGCTTCATGGCATCCTGCATTCTACTAATTCCATATGCGAAACTGCATATGAGGAAATTTCAATGGTACCTAAAAGGTGTTTGGGCTCAACATTGCCACAGCCTGGAAACAATAATTACCCTCATTCCCTGCCTGCAGCAGGAGTTTCAATGGTGGGTGAAGGCCTGTCACCAGAACAAGGGACAGCCATTCACTTTACCTCCAGCCAGGCAGACATTAACAACGGATGCATCAGATTATGCCGGGGGGACCCACATGGCAGGAAGATGTATTCAAGGCACATGGTCCACAAACCAAATGCAACTGCATATCAGTCAAAATGAGATGCTAGCTGTTCAGAATGCCCTGACAGCCTTCAAGGACCTACTTCATCCGGGACAACTACTGATAAAGACAGACAACACCACGGTCATGTGGTATATAAACAAACAGGGAGGCACTCATTCTTACCCCCTTTACAGACTGGCCATGACTTTGTGGGACACAGCATTGACTTACCAAGTGCATCTGCAGGCACAATTCCTGCCAGAAAAGATAAATACTCTGGCAGACAAACTAAGCAGAAACCTTATGGATCCCCACGAGTGGAAATGGGATCCACGTCTTCAGCATGATAACAAGGAACTCGGGATGCCCGGTTATAGATATGTTTGCTTCTCCTCACAACTGCCAACTAAAAAGATTCTGCACAAGGACTTATCACAGACAAGCATGGAAAATGGACGCCCTTTCAACTGGAAAAATGTAGCAGTATATGCCTTTCCTCCACTGCCTGTCCTCCCGAAGGTACTCCTAAAGGTCAGACAAGAGAAGCCAAAGATGATACTGATTGCCCCAGACTGGCCCCGCCAGTACTGGTATCCAATCCTAAGGAACTTGGCTCAATGCCCGGCCTGGACCTTGCCTCAAATACCTCATCTACTGTCCCAACAAAACAATCAGATCCTACACAGCCAACTCAAGACCTTAAATCTGGCAGCATGGCGGATAATGTAGTCATACAAAACACACCTCTCACTAAAGCTGTGATGGATGTCATTTTGGAGGCCAGAAGGCCTAGTACCAGAAAATCTTACACCGGAAAATGGAAGAGATTCTGTGCCTGGAACCAGGCACAAGGAATTGACACAGCTGTACCAAATATTCCTCAGATTTTGCAATACCTAACTGAGATGCTGGACAAAGGCCTATGATTTTCATCTATGTTAAAATTCATGCCTCATTCCATTTTGGCTCATGACAATACAGAGCCACCAATCTTTTCTCATCCTTTATTAAGGCAGTACCTCAGAGGAGCCAAAAACTTAAGGCCGCCAAGGAAATTTACAATACCTGCATGGGGCCTCAATTATGTTTTGGAAAAACTCACCCTGCCTCCTTTTGAGCCAGCCGCACTTTTACCGTAAATGTAGATGTTCGAGTGTATTCACTGTTACAGTCCAGGTTACCCACCCACCATCCCTCTTATCTTTGCTGGAACTTATCTGTACTTCTATTATCTGTACAACCTCTATGGTGTATTTGCTTCTAGATGAAGGTATAACTTATATTTTGGTGCATGCATGTTTTATTGGCATATTTTTAGCCTACCCTTTTGGGGGCACCTGACATCTGGGGCAAGAAAAACTGAAGAAAATGGCATTGGCTGCATTTTTTATACCCCTGGCGCTCTGACGTCAGGGAAGAGGCGACAGCAACTGATGCCGGACCTAGACTTTGGAACTCAGGCCGACTGTGGGTAGCCTGCCAGCAGGATAACCCAAGTGTAATGACTGCAACTGTGAATACACTCGAACATCTGCATTTATGGTAAGTGTACACAACTGTACTTTTTTCTTGCCACGCGGTGCCCGAAGCAGAAGCAGTTCGTAAGTGCCAGTCGGCCGACTCCTGAAATTTTTGTTTTCGAGTTTCAGAACCAAAGTCTTCAACTTAAAGCTAAGTACCCCATTGGGGAAACTTTTTCTTGCTCCTTACCGATGTCAGTAAAAGTTAATAATTGTATTACTTCTGGGAAGCAAATACCTCATAAGTATTCTCATTTGTACTGTATTCCTTGCCTAGGCCCTGACCACGACGTACCTTGCTGTCGGTTTTGTGCTTTATTTAATCAGTGCAATATCTGTCGTCGGTACATTTATGCTTCTAAATATTTCGTTTTTTGGTTTAATTATCCAGAAATTACATCTGTTAGCCATCCGACTACCGGAATATCAAAAAAACGCAAAGAAAAACACAGGCTGTTGAGGTCCAAAACTGCCGAAGACGCTTCTCCTAAGCCAGTCGCCAGTTCACCGGTACTCAGTGAGGCGCTTTCACAGCCCCTGATACCCACTACTTCTGATTCGCAGGCCTCTACTGAGACCCATTCGGAGTCCTGTATGCTGCGAGATGCTTCACATATGGAACCCGCAGATGTCTCCACCTTGGATGGGTCCGGAGCCGCTGAGCAGGCACCAGCTACTGAGGGTGTATTCAGGCCTACAGACTTGCATATTAAACAGACTCCAACTTCAGTGCTAAGACCTAAATCTCAATCTATTTCTAAAAAAAACAACACCCAGGCCACATGTTCAGGCCCCTATGCCTAAAAAACAAATTATCAAAATGGCTGAAGATTTAATTACTCTAATCAGGGGTAGTCACCCCCCCCCAAGTGGCCTAGGATTGAATTTGACTGTGACTATTCTGAACAGGACTCTGTTTCTTCTGACTCTTCTAATGATCTGGATTTGTCCATGCCTACTTATGAGGACTCTGAGAGGATTCCATTCCCTCTGCTTCTCCGCCTGAGGTTTTCTCTTTTGGGGAAACTTTACATACCTTAAGGGAGTATTTCCACTGGGAAAGTGAGGATTTCTCTGAATCCAAAAAGAGTGTTAGGGATTTACTTCTTCCTCAGCATAGGCCTTTGGCTATACCTCCAGTACTAGATATTGTTGATGTGTTTTCGGAATCCAGTGTGGCCCCTGATTCCTTGCCTCCAGCTCCTAGCAAACCAGACAGGTACTACAGGGTTCCTGAGTCCCACAAATTCCTTTTCAAAAATCTTGTTGCGGACCCTGAAACCATTTCTCAGGGGCCCAAGGGCATTAAGGCTTCTACTGCTAAAAATCCTACCCCTTCTGATAGAGACTCCAGGGCGCTGGATAGGTGGGGTAAAAAGGTTCATACTATTGCAACCTTAGCAATCAGGGCTTTAAACTGCCAATTCCATTTGCTAAAATATCAACAGCATATCATCGGACTGCTTAAACAGAAAATGATGTTGATTTCTGACTGTGTGGAGAATAAAGATTTGCAGGATTTATTACATTCAGCTGAGCAAGTTAGCAAACATACTTTGCAATGTGGTTTTGATTCTTTCGAGGCCTCTTGTAGGGCTGCTGTTACTGGGTCTGTGCTTAGAAGGCATGCTTGACTTAAGGAGCAATCTCTGCCTGATCATGTTAAAGCAAAACTTTTGAATGCTCCTTTACAGCAGAACCACTTATTTGGCCATAAGGCTGAAGAAGTTCTAAAAAAGATGGAAGATAAAGCTAAATCTATGCAAACTGTGAAAGATTTCTTACAAGTCCAACCTCCTAGATTTAGTAGCCATTGGCCTACTAAGAACTGGTCCTTTCCAGCTCCTTCCAGAGCCGCTATGGCCAAACCCAGACATTCCAAAGCCACCAGATTTCAGTCCTAAGGGACTTTCAGAACTAAGCAATGGGGTGCTTCCACTTCCAAATCTGGAAACAACAAGGCACCACCATATGGTAAACAGTCTCAATGACTTCCCTTTGAAATTACCAAGCACTTACCTCTTAGCTGCCCCTTTGGGGGGGGGGGGACTGGCTCTTCATTCAAGAAACTGGCAACTTATAACCCAGAACAAATGGATTTTAAATATAGTGTCCCAGGGATACAGATTTCATTTCCACGTGCTGCCAATTCCAAACGGGTGGCCAGACCTGCCCCCAAATCAGTGGGCAGAGGCTCAGAAACAAGTCCTTTCCCCCCTAAACATGGGGGCTATTCAACTAGTACCAGAAGAGGAAAAGGGACAAGGTTTCTGTTCTAGACTTTTCCTGGTACCCAGAAAAGACAAATCATGGCGTCCAATTCTGGACCTGTCTACTCTAAACACCTTTCTGGACATTCCAAAGTTCAAGATGCTGACTCAACAACAGTTGTTGCCTATGCTAGGCAAGGATGCCTGGTTGGTAACTCTAGACTTAAAAGAGGCTTACCTGCATATCCCAATCAGGGAATCATGCAGAAGATACCTCCGCTTCAAAGCAGGCTATTTACATTACCAGTTCTCTGCACTGCCCTTTGACTTATCTACTGCGCCCAGGGTCTTCACAAAGTGCCTGGCACCAGTAATTGCATTTTGCAGACAAAGAAACATTCAAATTTATCCTTATCTGGATGATTGTCTAATTTAGGCAGAAAACAAGGACACTCTTCTACAGCATCTGCGTTTGTAAAAAGGCTTCTAACTTGCCTAGGGTACACCATAAACGAAAAGAAATCACAACTGGTACCCTCTCAAATAATTACATTCCTGGGTGCAAGCTTGAATACAACTGCCCAGATGACCTGCCTTACGCCAGAAAAACAAATCCAATTGATGTCTTACTTCAAACAAGTGGCCACAAAAACCCAGTTATCTGCCAGACAAATTCTGCAGGCCTTGGGGTTCATGGCTTCCTACATTCTTCTAATTCCATATGCAAGACTGCATATGAGGAAACTTCAGTGGTACCTAAAAAAGCTTATGGAGTCAACAGTGGCCACAAAAACCCAGTTTTCTGCCAGACAAATTCTGCAGGCCTTGGGGTTCATGGCTTCCTACATTCTTCTAATTCCATATGCAAGACTGCATATGAGGAAACTTCAGTGGTACCTAAAAAAGCTTATGGAGTCAACATTGTCACAGCTTGGAAACAATGATTCCTATCATTCCTTGCCTGCAGCAAGAGTTCTTATGGTGGGCCGAGGCCTGTCACCAAAACAACGGACTGTCATTCATTCCACCCCCTGCCACCCAAACCCTGACTACAGGCGCATCAGACTATGCTTGGGGGGGCGCATCTGGCAGGGAGATGCATTCAGGGCGAATGGAGCCCAAATCAAATGCACCTGCATATCAACCAGAAAGAGATGCTAGCTGTACAGAATGCTCTGACAGCTTTCAAGGACTTTCTTCATCCAGGACAACTACTGATGATGACTGACAACACCACAGTCATGTGGTACATAAAGAAGCAAGGGTGTACCCATTCCTACCCCCTTTGCAGACTAGCCATGGCTTTGTGGAACACAGCCTTGACTTACCAAATACATCTACAAGCTCAATTCCTGCCAGGAAAGCAAAATACTCTGGCAGACTAAATAAGCAGAAATCTTATGGACCCACACGAATGGAAACTGGATCGACAAATCTTCAGCATGTTGACACGCAGATGGGGGAGCCCAGACATAGATCTTTTTGCCTCAACCCAAAACTGTCAGTTGGACAAATTCTGTACAAGAATCCATCACAAAAAAGCTTGGAAAGTGGATGCTCTATCCTTCAGCTGGAAAAACCTATCAGTCTTTGCCTTTCCCCCTCTGCCTTTGCTCTCCGAGGTATTACTAAAAGTCAGACAGGAAAAACCAAAAATGATTCTGATTGCTCCAGACTGGCCTCGCCAACACTGGTACCCGCTCCTACGCAATATGTCACGCCTTCCTCCGTGGTACCTGCCTCAGACACCTTATCTACTGTCTCAGCAGAACTGTCAAATTCTACACACTCAGCTCCCAACTCTGAATCTTGCAGCATGGCTAATCAACTAATTTCACCACTTACATCTCTCAGCAAACCTGTGATGGATGTAATTTTGGAGGCTAGAAGGCCTAGTACTAGAAAATCGTATGCTGATAAATGGAAAAGATTCTGTGCCTGGAATCAGGCACAAGGAATAAGCACAGCAATGCTCAATATTCCTCAGATTCTGCAGTATTTAACTTGAGATGCTTCACAAGGGGCCTATCTTTCTCTTCCATAAAAATCCATGCCTCTGCCATTTCTGCTCATTACAACACAGAGCCTCCCCTCCTCTCATCTCCTGCTAAAGCAGTATCTCAGAGTGGCCAAAAATGTAAGACCTCCCAACTCCTGCATGGGACCTCAATTTTTTGATGGAAAAGCTCACCCTACCTACTTTTGAGCCAGCTGCTACTGCAGACATAAAATTTCTCTCTTGGAAGACCGTTTTTCTTTTAGCAGTCACTTCAGCTAGAAGGATTTCAGAACTACAGGCTGTCATGGCATTAGAGCCTTTTATTATTTTCTACCCGGACAGGGTAGCGCTCAGGACCAATCCATCCTTTATGCCTAAAGTGGTGGCTCTTAATCAGATCATTCATCTGCCAACTTTTTTCCCAAATCCACAGAATAAGGGGGAGCGGATTCTTCATTGGATGTACACAGACAAATAAGATTCTATTTGAACAGGACAAAATTTCAAGAAAATCTGAGCAACTACTGGTGAGATTTGCTGCAGGGGCAGAGGGAAAGGCTATTTCAAAGCAGACTATTTCAAAATGGATAAGTCATTGTATTTGTTTATGCTAGATGCATCATGGTAAACCTGTCCCCAGGGGGATCAGATCCCATTCCGCCAGGACTGCATCTACTTTTGCAGCCTTTCTCAGAGGGGTTCCTACCAGAGACATTCTAGAAGCTGCTACCTGGAGCTCAGTTCATACATTCACCAAGCATTACCATTTACCTCTCTTCTCTAAATCCAGAGCAGCCTTTGACACTGTTGTCCTGCAGGGCCTTCTAGCAGCTCCTAATGCTGTATAATTCCATCCTCCCAAGCATAGTTTTCGGATTCTACCCAAATGTAAAGACTGCAACAGTGCAACACGAAGAACCTAGTACAGTTGTGTACACTTACAGTAAATGTAGATGTTCGAGTGTATTCACTGTTGCAGTCCTGATTACCCACCCACCCGCCCCCTACTTTTCTCTTTTTTATACCTCTTCTTTCTGTTACTATGCTCAAAAGCCTTTTTGTTGTATTTGCTTTTATTCGGAGGTATATTTTTTGTGTTCTAATTTACATTTTATATATATATATATATATATATATATATATATATATATATATATATATATATATATATATATATATATATATATATATATATATATATATATATATATATATATATATATATATATATATATATATATATATATATATATATATATATATATGTATATATATATATATATATATATATATATATATATATATGTATATATATATATATATATATATATATATATATATATATATATCTATATATATATATATATATATATATATATATATATGTATATATATATATATATATATATATATATATATATATATATATATATGTATATATATATATATATATATATATATATATATATATATATATATATATATATATATATATATATATATATATATATATATATATATATATATATATATATATATATATATATATATATATATATATATATATATATATATATATCTATATATCTATATATATATATATATATATATATATATATATATATATATCTATCTATATATATATATATATATATATATATATATCTATCTATATATATATATATATATATATATATCTATATATAGGTATATATATATATATAGGTATATATCTATATATATATATATAGGTATATATCAATATATATATATATATATATAGGTATATATATATATATATCTATATATATATATATATATATTGCTCCCCATCTGAGGGGCACCTGACATCTGGGGCAAGAAAAACTGATGAAAATGGAGTCGGCTACATGTTTTATACCCCTAACGACCTGACGTCATGGAAGAAGGGACAGCAACCGACACAGGACCCAAGACTTTGTTAATCAGGCCGACTGAGGGCATCCTGCCAGCAGATTACCCAAATGTAATGACTGCAACAGTGAATACAGTCGAACATCTACATTTATGGTAAGTGTACACAACTGTACTATCTCACTCCACCAGGGCTGCATCTACTTCAGCAGCCTTTCTCAGAGGTGTTCCTACCAGGGGCCATCCTAGAAGCTGCTACCTGGAGCTCTGTACATACTTTCACCAAGCATTATCATTTACCAATTTTCTCTAAATCGAGAGCTGGCTTTGCCACTGCTGTCTTGCAGGGCCTTATACCTGGCTAATGCTGTATAAAATCCTCCTCCCAACCATAGCCTCGGAAGTCTACCCAAATGTAATGACTGCAACAGTGAAACATGAAGAACATAGTACAGATGTCCTTCAAGGATGCATCTGCAGTCATAACAAATGGGTTGTCCTGTCGTCAGGCAGCCCTTCGGTCGGCCGGATTCCAAAGTCTGGGTCCGGCTTCGGCTGATGTCGCACTTCACCCGACGTCATCTCTGCTGGTCTTCGGGTATAAAGGCATCAGCTGACGCCATTTTCCCCAGTCTTTCTTGCCACGTGGCGCCCGAAGCAGAAGCTGTTCGCAAGTGCCAGTCGGTCAGATCCAGAGATTACTACTACCGAATACTACTTCGAAGACTTCTAAAAAGCTAAGTACCCCGTTGGGGACTCTTTCTTGCCTCAGCCGATGTCAGAAAAAGTAAATAACTGTTTAACTTGTGGGAAACAAATACCTCATAAAGATTTCCACTCTTACTGCCTACCTTGTTTAGGCCCAGACCACGACGTAGCAGCCTGTTTAGCCTGTGCTTCCTTCAACCGACGAACGCTTAGGCGTCGGTCGGAGTTTGCTGAACAGTTTTTCGGATCAGATTTTGCGTACATTATGCCGTCGGATCCTCCGACTACCCAAATTGTTAAAAGCGCAAAGAAAAGACCGACACTCGCGGTCCGGTTTCGCCGAAACCACGGTTAAGCAAGCCGCGAGTGTCTCTGTTTCGGCCGAAACCGAGAAAACGGGTCATTCTTCAGCCGAATCCACGACTACTACTGAGGCTCCTACTACCTTAGTTGAATCGGCCTCTGAAGTTTTGCCTACTACTGTGGTTCCTAGTGAATTATCAGACACCATCCCTTTGGGTGTCTCTACCCCAGCACGTGGTGCTGCTAGGCCTCCTGCAGCCATGTCTATTAAGGCCTTTGCCAGGGCTAAAGCAGCCAAAACTGTTAAATTAGTGCCTGTTAAACCCCCCTCACACAGGCCCAATTCTAGTTCACAAATGCTTACTCTGGCAGAGGATTTAATATCCTTAATTAGGGGATCCCAATCTCACCCAGACAGGGCCTCTCAGCCTCCAGAAAAGAGACCTAGAGCAGAGCCTCCCGGGCCAGTGTCCTCTGATGATTCTTCAGATGACTCCGACATTACAGATCAGCCAGAAGCTCCTTTTTCTACTTATGAAGATTCCGATGCTGAAGAATCCATTCCATCTGCCTCTCCACCAGAGGAGTTTTCCTTTGGGGAAACCTTACATGCCATGAGAGAACAATTCCAATGGCAGGGACAAGATTTCTCAGATTCAAGAAAAAGGCTTAGGACCTTTCTGCACTTACCACAACATAGGCCCTTAGCTATACCTCCAGTTCTGCCTGTTGTGGATGATGCATTTAATGATGTTTGCACTGCTCCTGATACTTTACCTCCAGCCCCTGCCAAACCAGACAGATTTTACAGGGTGCCAGACACTCATCACCACCTATTCAAGGCCCCACTTGCAGATCCTGAGACTATATCCCAGGGGCCTAAGGCAGTAGCCTCGACCTCAGCTAAAAACCCTCTCCCTTCTGTAAGGGAATCCACGTCCTTAGAGAGATGGGGGAAAAAAGTTTACACCTCTGCTACTCTCTCAGCTAGAGCTTTAAACTGTCAGTTTCATATGATCCAATACCCAGAGTTTATGCTTGATCAGTTAACTAAGAAGCTGTCCTCTGATGACTCCTTAGATAAGAAATATGTTTTAGAAATGGTGAATAACATTCAGCAGGTTAGTAACCATTCCTTAAAATGTGGCTATGATGCACTGGAGGCTTCATTTAGATCAGCCATGACTGGCACAGTGATAAGAAGGCATGCATGGTTGAAAGAACAGGTCTTGCCGGATCATGATAAAGCAAAGCTGTTAGATGCTCCTATGGATAAGGCCAGTCTATTTGGTACCCCTGCTCAGCAAGTAATGAAGAAAATGGAAGAGAAGGCAAAATCTGTACAAACAGTTAAGGATTTCTTACAGGTTCAGCCGGTTCAGCCCCCAAGGTTTAGCAGGAACTGGCCTGCCAAAAATTGGTCCTTTCCAGACTCCTCAAAATCTCAAAGAGGCAGGAATAGACGCTCTAGAGGCAGAAATCAATCCAGAGGAGGTGCCTACAGAGGACGCCAGTGGCAAGGCAATAACCAGCGAGGCACAGACACAACCACTGCCACTGCAACAGGACAATCTCAGTGACTTGGCTCTGACACCGCCTACCAGGGAGCAAATAGCAGCACCTTTAGGCGGAAAGTTAACCTTATTTTCGAAAAATTGGCACTATATCACAAAAGACAAGTGGATTTTGCAAACCATAGACAAAGGCTACAGGTTCCACTCCCACACCTTACCAGTAAAAAGAGGAATGCCAAACCTACCTCCAAATCAAAAAAACAGAAGCTCTAAAGCAGATAGCTCAATTAACAAAGATGAGAGCTGTGGAAAGAGTACCAATAACAGAACAGGGCAAAGGATTCTACTCCAGACTCTTCCTAGTACCAAGAAAAGAGAAAAGTTGGAGACCTATTCTCGACCTGTCCGTCTTAAACACATACATCATTGTCCCAAAATTCAAAATGCTGACCCTACAGCAACTTCTTCCCATGCTGGGCAAGGAGTGTTGGCTGGTAACTCTAGATCTCAAGGAGGCATACCTGCACGTCCCCATACGACCAAATTGCAGAAGATACCTCAGATTTCTTGCAGGATCAGAGCATTATCAATTCTCAGCATTGCCCTTTGGCTTATCTACTGCGCCCAGAGTATTCACAAAATGCCTGGCATCAGTAATCGCTCATTGCAGGCTACAGGAATCCAAATTTATCCATACCTGGACGACTGCCTGTTACAAGCGGACAACAAAAGCAAGCTGACAACAGATTTACAAAGAGTCATTTGCTTACTACAAGCCCTGGGATACACAGTCAATTTAAAAAGTCAAGACTGATACCATCCCAGACAAGAACATTCTTGGGTGCGGAATTGGACACAGTAAAACAAATGGCATTCCTAACTGCAGAAAAACAAGAACAACTCCCTCTTTACTTCTTGGCATTAACAAAGCAGAACAAACTAACAGCAAGAAAAGTACTGCAGGCCTTGGGCTTCATGGCATCATGCATAATCCTGGTCCCCATGCCAGACTGCATATGAGAAAGCTACAGTGGTACCTAAAGAATTTATGGTCTCAACACAGGCACAGCTTAGAAACCGAAATTCCACTAATCCCATGCCTGAAACAAGAGTTCCTATGGTGGGCTCAAGCATGCCAGTCAAACCCAGGCTTGCCCTTCCACAACTTTCAAGCAAGCCAAACCATCACAACGGACGCCTCAGACCTAGGCTGGGGGCACATGTTGGACAAATGCATACAAGGATTGTGGACTCCAGACCAGCTGCACCTGCACATAAACCAAAAAGAAATGCTGGCAGTAAAACTAGCAATCCAGAAATTCAGACCATTCCTCAAAGAAGGCCATTTAATGATAAGGACAGACAACACCACAGTCATGTGGTACATCAACAAACAGGGAGGCACTCATTCATACCCCTATGCAGGATGACTCTGGACCTTTGGAATATGGCTCTGAGCTACAACATCCAGTTACAGGCAATATTTGTGCCAGGAAAGAAAACACCCTAGCAGACATGTTAAGCAGAACCACCTCGGATGCTCACGAATGGATGCTACACCGGACATCTTCAAGGCCATCACAAAGAAAGGGGAATGCCACAAATAGACCTTTTCGCATCCCCACTCAATCACCAGCTCAAAAATTCTGCACAAGGACATACCACCCACTTGCATGGAAGGTGGACTCTCTATCCTTCAGTTGGAAAGGCCTGACAGCATATGCATTTCCACCTCTTCCTTTGATGCACAAGGTACTACTGAAAATCAAAGAGGAACGTCCAAGGATAATTCTGATAGCTCCGAATTGGCCAAGACAACACTGGTATCCATTGCTGAGGAGCATGTCTCAGGGAGAATGTGGTCAATACACCTGATGCCTTTGATGTTAACTCAGAACAACTACAACATCATGCACCCAAACCTAAAAACCTTGCAACTGACTGCCTGGAACATCACATAACAGCAACTAACCCAAACTTATCCCAAAGGGTTAAAGACATTATCCTTGAAGCCCGCAGACCTTCAACAAGAAGGAACTATGCAGGAAAATGGAAAAGGTTTGTCATTTGGAGTACTGAAAGAGGAAAAGATGTGTCGAACATAGATATTGCTAACATCCTGGAGTACTTGGCAGAGCTTCTACATACAGGCCTGTCCTATTCCTCCATCAAGATACATGCATCAGCTATTTCAGCAGAATACAGCTTCGATCCACCTGTCCTTTCGCATCCTCTTCTCGGGCAGTTCCTCAGAGGGATCAAGAATGTAAAACATCCTAGGAAACCACCATTACCAGCATGGGACTTGAACTTTGTGCTAGAAAAATTGACACTCCCTCCATTTGAACCAGCAGCAACAGCAGATCTTCAACACCTATCATGGAAAACTGCTTTCCTACTGGCAATTACTTCAGCAAGGAGGGTTTCGGAACTACAGGCCTTAATGGCAGTACAACCCTTCCTAATCTTCCATCAAGATAGAGTGTCCATGAGAACTAATCCTACATTTATGCCTAAGGTGGTATCCAGAGTGTCTTTAAACCAGGCAATCCACCTACCTACCTTCTTTCCCAATCCACAGAACAGGGGAAAGACTGCTGCATACCTTGGATGTACATAGACAGTTACGCTACTACCTGGACAGAACCAAAGGTAACAGAAAAACTGACCAGCTTTTAGTAGCCTATGCAACAGGAAGGGAAGGAAAAGCAATTTCCAAACAGACAATCTCCAAATGGATAGAAATTGCATAAGATTCTGTTACTCCTACCATGGAAAACCAATTCCACAGAACATAAGACCTCATTCTACAAGGGCTACAGCCACTACCACAGCTTTCTTACGAGGAGTGGCAACCAAGGACATTATTGAGGCGGCTACTTGGACCTCCGTGCATACATTTGCCAAGCATTATAATTTACCTCTATACTCTAGATCCCGAGCAGGGTTTGCCACTGCTGTATTGCAAGGGATCCTAACTACACCATAATTCTTCTTCCTCCTCCCTAGTTTGGCTATGGTATTCTACCCATTTGTTATGACTGCAGATGCATCCTTGAAGGACATAGTACAGTTTTGTACCTACCATAAATGTAGATGTCCGAACAGGATAGCATCTGCAGTCAGGATTACCACCCTCCTTCCCTCTGTGGTACTCCTAGGGTATTTACCCTCCTAATAGCTAGCTGGGGGGGAGTCTCTTATGGTGTATTTGTTTGTATATATGTACATACATGCTTATTTTTTTGTGTTTGCCTTCTACTATTTTGGAAACATTGGCATTTATCCAAAATTTAGCTTTCCAAGTGGGCAACTGGCATCTGGGGCAAGAAACACTGAGGAAAATGGCGTCGGCTGATGCCTTTATACCCGAAGACCAGCAGAGATGACGTCGGGTGAAGTGCGACATCAGCCGAAGCCGGACCCAGACTTTGGAATCCGGCCGACCGAAGGGCTGCCTGATGACAGGACAACCCATTTGTTATGACTGCAGATGCTATCCTGTTCGGACATCTACATTTATGGTAGGTACAAAACTGTACTTTGTGTACACTTTCCATAAATGTAGATGTTCGAGCTTTATTCACTGTTGTAGTCCTGGTTACCCTCCCTCCAGCCCCCTAACTTTTTCTGGCTATACCTCTACTTTCCTTTATTATGCTCAAAAGCATTTTTGGTGTATTTGCTTTTTGTTGGAGGTATACCTTTGTGTTTTTATGTTTATTTGCTCCCCATTAGGGGGGCACCTGACATATGGGGCAAGAAAAAATTATGTAATGGCATTGGCTGCATGTTTTATACCCCTGACGACCTAACGTCATGGATGAAAGGACAGCAACTGACACAGGACCCAGGACTTTGTTAATCAGGCCGACTGAGGGCAACCTGCCAGCAGATTATCCAAATGTAATGACTGCAGCAGTGAATACACTCAATCATCTACATTTATGGTAAGTGTACGCAACTGTACTTTCCTTTTCAAGAGTCCTACTGCAGACCTAGAGGCTAATTCACTGGGACCTAAAGGCATTAAGGCTACTACTGCCAAAAACCCTACCCCCTCTGATAGAGATTCCAGGGCCTTGGACAGATGGGTTAAGAAGGTATACACTTCTGCTACTTTGGCCATTAGGGCCTTAAACTGACAATTTCATATGTTAAAGTATCAGCAGCATATTATTGGACTACTTAAACAGAAAATGATATTGATTCCTGACTGCTGAAAATAAAGAATTTCAGGATTTAATGCATTCTGCTGAACAAGTTGGTAAAACCTAGTTTGCAATGTGGTTTTGACTCTTTAGAAGCATCTTGCAGGACTGATGTTACTGGGTCTGTTCTTGGAAGGCATGCTTGGCTTAAGGAGCAAAATTTGCCAGATCATGTTAAAGCTAAATTACTGGATGCTCCCTTAAACCAAGACCACCTGTTTGGCAACAAAGCAGAAGTATTTCCATGCAAACGGACAAAGATTTCCTGCAAGTACAGCCTCCTGGATTTAGTAGGCATTGGCCTTATAAGAATTGTCCCTTTCCTGTCTCTTCCAGGCCTTCAGTACAAACCCAGGAACAGCAGACCACCTAGGCTACAGTCTCAAGGTACTCGCAGGCCTAAGCAGTGGGGGGCTCCCACTTCCAAAGCTGGAAGTAGTAAGACACCCTCCCATGGAAATCTGTCACAATGATTTCACCTTAAACTTTCCAAACCCTGCACAACTTGACTGCTTTCTTGGGGGGAAAATCACCGTGCATGCAAAAAACTGGGAACTCATTACCCAGGACAAATGGGTTTTAAAAGGATACAGATTCCACTTCCACACCTTACCAACCCCAAACGGTTGGCCAGAACTACCCCCAAATCAGTGGGCAGAGGCTCAACAGCAGGTTCTCTTTCTTCTAAGTATCAGGGTTTTTCAACCTGTCCCAGCAGAAGAAAGGGGACAAGGTTTTTACCCAAGACGTTTCCTGGTACCCAGAAAAGACAGCTCCTGGCATCCTATCCTGGACCTCTCTACTTTGAACTTCTTTTTTTGGTAATCCCAAAATTCAGAATGCTAACTCTTCATCAGCTGCTTCCTGTGCTAGGCAAAGATGCCTGGTTGGCAACCTTGGACTTAAAGGAAGCTTACCGGCACAATCCAATAAGGGAATCATGCAGGAAATACCTATGCTTCAGAGCAGGCTACAGGCACTATCAGTTTTCTGCACTTCCCTTTGGCTTATCTACTGCGCCCAGGGTATTCACAAAGTGCCTAGCTCCATTCATTGCATTTTGTAGGCAAGTAAATATTCAGATATACCTATACCTAGATGATTGTCTAATTCAGGCAGAAAGCCAGGACTTGCTAATAAATCATCTGACATTTGTAAAAAAAAAACTGCTAACTCACTGGGGTACACCATAAATGAAAGTAAATCTCATCTAGTACCCTGCCAATAAATTGTAATCCTGGAGCAAGCTTGAACACAACTTCCCAGATGGCTTACCTCACGCTAGAGAAACAAGTTTATTTGACCACCTACTTCAAACTACTGGCCACAAACAATCCAGCTATCTGCAAGGAAAATCCTGCAAGCCCTGGAGTTCATGGCCTCTTAAATCCTACTAATTCCATATGAAAGACTGCATATGAGGAAACTACAATGGTATCTAAAAAGCCTATGGTGTCAACATTCTCAGGACCTGGAATCAATGATTCCTATCATTCCTTGTATAAAGACAGCGTTCCTTTGGTGGGCAGAGGCCTGCTACCACAACAGGGGACTGACGTTTACTCTACCCCCTGCTGCCCAGACCCTAACAACAGACGCATCAGACTATGCATGGGGGGCTCACTTGGCAGGGCAGTGCATTCAGGGCAAATGGAACCCGAGTCAAATGCACCTGCATATCAATCAAAAAGAAATGTTAGCTGTACAGAATTCTCTGACAGCCTTCAAGGACCACATTCTTCCAGGACAATTATTGGTAAAGACAGACACCACCACTGATGTTTATCGTGTTTCATTGTTGCAGTCAGTACTGTTGGGTTATCCTGCTGGCAGGCTACCCACAGTCGGCCAGAATTCCAACATCTAGGTCCGGCATTGGTTGCTGTCACCTCCTCCCTGACGTCAGTGCGCCAGAGGTATAAAAGATGCAGCCGACGCCATTTTCCCCAGTCTTTCTTTCCGCGTTGTGCCCGAAGCAAAAGCAGTTCGCAAGTGCCGGTTGGCCATCTACTGAGATTTTCACAGACAAATTTCAGATCCGAAGTCTTCATTAAAGCTAAGTACCCCATTGGGGAAACTTTTTTCTTGCTCCAGACCGATGTCAGAAAAAGTTAACAATTGTATTTCTTGTGGGAAGCAAGTATCTCATAAGGATTTTCATTCTTACTGTATTCCTTGCCTAGGCCCTGATAGTAACATTGCTAGCTGTCGGTTTAGTGCTAGATTCAACCAACGCACTGTTAAGCGTCGGTTTGGTTCTGCTTATCATTACTTTGGCCAAAAATTCAATTACATAATGCCGTCGGAACAGCTGACGGCCGAAGTTTCTAAAAAACGCAAGGAAAAAGAGAAGGACAGGCATCCAAGATCCAAAACTGACAACGAGGCTTCTGCTAAGCCAGTCGCCGGTTCTCAATGAGGCTCTTTTGCAGCCCCTGACGCCCGCTACCTCAGAGCCACAGGCCGCTGACGACTCCCACATGGAGCCAGCTAGGCCTCTGGATACTCAAGGTATTGGACACTCGGAAATCATTCCCTCAGATAGGTCCGTAGCCACTGAGCAGGCATCGGCTTCGGAGGGTGTTTTCAGAGCTACACAGCTTTATGTAAAGTCTATTCAGCTTCAAAAGCAAGGACTAAAGCAGCTTTAAAGACAAAGAAACAAGTACAGCATTCTCCAGGACAGGCTTCCATGCCTAAGAAACAGATGCTCAAAATGGCCAAAGACCTTATTACCTTGATCAGGGGTTCCCATCCCCCTCCTGACAAGAGGCCTATGCAAGAGACAGACGATGACTCTTCAGATCAGGTTTCCATTTCCTCTGACTCCTCTTCTGTACAGGAATACTCTCTGCCTCATTATGAGGATTCTGATGCTGAAGAATCCATTCCTTCAGCCTCTCCTCCTGAGGATTATTCTTTTTGGGAAACCCTGCATACCATGAGGGAGCACTTCCACTGGGAGAGCCAAGATTACTCAGAATCAAAGAAAAGGCTTAGAGATTTTCTTTTACTTCCTCAGCACAGGCCTCTTGCTATTCCCCCTGTGCTAGACATTGTAGATGATGTATTTTCAGAGTCCGGCCTTTCTCCAGACTCTTTACCTCCAGCTCCTGTTAAACCAGACAGATACTACAGGGTTCCAAATTCACATAAATTTCTTTATAAAAACCCTGCTGCTGACCCATAAACTATTTCTCAGGGTCCCAAGGGGGTTAAGGCCGCTACTGCAAAAAATCCTATTCCTTCTGACAGGGATTCAAGGGCATTAGACAGATGGGGGAAAAAGGTTTACACTTCTGCT
This sequence comes from Protopterus annectens, assembly GCF_019279795.1. Taxonomy (NCBI): domain Eukaryota; kingdom Metazoa; phylum Chordata; order Ceratodontiformes; family Protopteridae; genus Protopterus; species Protopterus annectens. Next base: position 1,539,140,532 of record NC_056729.1, on the reverse strand, counting down.
ACTTTGGCTGTGAGGGATTTAAATTGTCAATTTCTTATGATTAAATATCAGCAATACTTAATGTCACTGTTGAAACAGAAAATGTTGGCTAATTCTGATTGTACAGAGAATAAGGAAATGCAGTATTTATTGCATGCAACTGAACAAGTGGGAAAAGCATACATTGCAATGTGGTTTTGATTCTCTGGAGGCCTCTGGCAGGGCCGCAGTTACGGGTTCTGTCATTAGGAGGCATGCTTGGTTAAAGGAACAAAATCTGCCTGATCATGTTAAAGCAAAATTATTAGATGCTCCATTACAGCAAGATACTTTATTTGGTGTTAAAGCAGAGGAGGTTTTGAAGAAAATGGAGGACAAAGCAAAATCTATGCAAACAGTAAAGGATTTCTTACAGGTTCAGCCACCAAGATTTAGCAGGAACTGGCCTGTAAAGAATTGGTCCTTTCCAGTGTCGGACAGGCCACAAAGAGGCAGATACAGACGTCCCAGAGGCAGATCCCAGCCCCAAGGCTCATACAGGCCTAAACAGTGCGGCGCTTTTACCTCCAAAAGTGGAGAAGACAAAGCACAGCCATACAGGAAACCTTAACAATGACTTGCCTCTACCAGCACCAAGCACTTATCTTCTTGCAACCCCCTTAGGGGGAAAACTAGCACTTTTCTCTCAAAATTGGCACATGATCACCCAGGACAAATGGGTATTGAATATAGTGTCCCAGGGCTACAGGTTCCACTTTCACACCCTGCTAAAGGCAAAATCTATGCCAAACCTGCCACACAATCGATGGGCAGAGGCACAAAAACAAATTTCGTCCCTTATGAACATGAGGGCCATTCAGCAAGTACCATAGCAAGAGCAGGGACAAGGATTTTACTCAAGACTTTTCTTGGTACAAAGAAAGGACAAAACCTGGAGACCAATACTGGACCTGTCTATTCTAAACACGTTTCTGGACGTTCCAAAATTCAAAATGTTAACTCTGCAGCAGCTTCTGCCCATGCTGGGCAAGAAGGCTTGGCTTGTGACTTTGGACCTAAAAGAGGCATACCCTGCATATCCCAATCAGACAATCTTGCAGAAGATACCTCAGATTCATAGCTGGCTCAATGCACTACGAATTCTCGGCACTGCCCTTTGGCTTATCTACTGCGCCCAGGGTCTTCACAAAATGCCTGGCGCCAGTAATTGCATTTTGCAGACAGAGGAATTCAAATATATCCTTACTTGGACGACTGACTTATACAAGCAGAGAACAAGGACACGCTACTAAAGCATCTGGCGTTCGTAAAAAGATTATTAATTTGCCTAGGGTACACAGTAAACTAAAAGAAATCAAAACTAGTACCCTCTCAAGAGATAATATTCCTGGGTGCAAGCTGAAATACAACTGCCCAGATGGCTTATCTCACCCCAGGCAAACAAAGGCAACTAACTTCTTACTTCAAAATGTTGGCAACAAAGACCCAGTTATCTGCAAGAAAAATTCTGCAGGCTTCGGGCTTCATAGCATCTTGCATTCTGCTAATTCCATATGCCAGACTGCATATGAGGAAACTTCAATGGTACCTAAAAAGTGTCTGGACTCAAAATTGTCAAAGCCTGGAAGCATTAATTACCCTCATTCCTTGCCTGCAACAGGAGATGTTCATCATGTTACACTGCTGCAGTCATCACACTTGGGTTATCCTGCCGTCAGGTGGTCCCGAAGTCGGCCAGAGTTCCTAAGTCTTGGTCCGGCGTCGGTTGCTGTTGCTTCTTCCCTGATGTCAGTGCGCCAGGGGTATATAAGATGCATCCGACACCATTTTCTTCAGTCTTTCTTGCTGCGCGGTGCTCGAAGCAGAAGCAGTTCGCAAGTGCCGGTCGGCCGACTCCTGAGATTTTCAAATCGAATTTCAGACCGAAGTCTTCAATAAAGCTAAGTACCCCGTTGGGGAACCTTTTCTTGCCTCAGGCCGATGTCAGAAAAAGTTAACAATTGCGTTTCTTGTGGGAAGCAAATACCTCATAAGGACTTTCATTCTTATTGTATTCCTTGCCTAGGCCCAGACCACGACGTCACAGGTTGTCGGTTTTGTGCTAGGTTTAATAAAAGAACTATTAAACGTCTGTTTGATTTTGCCCGACATTATTTTGGTAGGAAATTTAATTATACCATGCCATCGGAGCAACCGATGAACGGAATGCATAAAAAATGCTAAGATAAGGACAGGCAGCCGAGACCCAAACCAGACTCTGAGGCCTCTGCTAGGCCAGTCGCCGGTTTTCAGTAAGGTGCCTACGCAGCCCCTGACGACCGCTGATTTAGAACCCCAGGCGACATCCGATTCACAAGCGGAGATTAATAGGCCTCCACAACCTTTACCTTTAGGCCCCTCCGATTCCATGCCTGAAGGAGATTCCGGTGCAGTTGAAACGCCTTCAATTGCAGAAGGTTTCTTCAGACCGACTACACTCACTATTAAAATCCTATGCAAAGCTGAAAACTCCTTTAAAAACAAAGAAGACTGTACAGCAGTCTCCAGTACAAGGCCCCATGCCTAAGAAACAGATGCTTAAGATGGCTGAAGACTTAATTACCCTAATCGGGGGTTCCCATCCCCCTCCTGATAAAAGGCCAAGACAGGAAGAGGACTACACTTCCTCTGACCAGGTTCAATTTCCTCGGACTCTTCTGAGGAACAGGAATATTCCTTTCCCCCTTATGAAGACTCTGATGCTGAAGAGTCTATCCCTTCTGCATCTCCCCCAGAAGACTATTCTCTTGGAGAAACCTTACATACCATGAGGGAACATTTCCATTGGGAAGGCCAGGATTACTCTGATTCTAAGAAAAGACTCTGAGAGTTCCTTTTATTACCCCAGCACAGACCACTTGCTATTGTACCTGTGTTAGACATTGTGTATGATGTTTATTCAGAATCTAGTCTTAACCCCACTACCTCCTGCACCAGCCAAACCTGACAGATACTATAGAGTCCCTGACTCGCACAAATTCCTGTATTAAAGCCCTGTTGCTGACCCAGAAACCATTTCCCAGGGTCCCAAAGGGGTTAAGGCCTCTATTGCTAAAAATCCTGTGCCCTCTGAAAGGGATTCTAGAGCACTAGACAGATGTGGAAAGAAAGTATATACCTCAGCTACTCTAGCTATGAGGGCCTTAAATTGTCAGTTCACATGCTGAAATATTAACAATATTTGATGTCTCAATTAAAACAAAAAATGCTCACACATACAGAACAGCCTGATTACAAGGGAATGCAAGATTTGTTGCATGCAACTGAACAAGTGGGAAAACATACTTTGCAATGTCGATTTGATTCATTGGAAGCTTCTTGTAGAGCAGCAGTGACAGGGTCTGTCGTACGTAGGCATGCTTGGTTGAAAGAACAAACTTTACCTTATCATGTTAAAGCAAAGTTATTAGATGCACCTTTACAGCAGGATGTTTTATTTGGTGTAAAAGCAGAAAAAGTTTTAAAGAAAATGAAGGATAAGACAAAATCTATGCAGACGGTCAAGGATTTTTTACAGGTTCAACCCCCTCGTTTCAGCAGAAATTGGCCAACCAAAAACTGGTTCTTTCCAGCTTCTGCCAGACCATAGAGGGGCAGATACAGATGCCCAAGGGGCAGAGGCCAGTCACAAGACTCTTACCAGCCTCGACAATGGGGTGCCACAACCCAAAAAGGAGGAGAAGACAGGTCTCAAACTACCAGAAGCAAACCCAATGACTTACTCCTCAGACTTCCAAGCAAAACCTTCGTGGCAGCTCCCTGGGGGGGGGGGGACTAGCACTTTTTGCAGACAATTGGCACATCATCACAAAAGACAAATTGGTCCTAAATATTGTATCTCAAGGATACAGATTCCACTTTCACACTTTGCCAAGGATAAAAGGAATGCCAAACCTGCCACCAAATCAATGGGCAGAGGCTCAAAAGCAAATTTCAGCTCTCATAGACATGAGAGCCATTCAACAGGTTCCTACACAGGAGCAAGGACAAGGATTTTACTCAAGACTGTTTCTAGTTCCCCGAAAGGACAAAGCCTGGAGACCCATTCTGGACCTCTCAATTCTAAACACATACCTGGAAGTACCCAAATTCAAGATGCCAACACTACAGCAACTTCTTCCCATGCTGGGCAAGAAGGCTTGGCTAGTAACGTTGGACCTCAAGGAGGCATACCTGCATGTCCCTATCAGACAAAATTGCAGAAGATACCTCCGATTTATAGCAGATTCAACCCATTACCAATTCTCTGCACTTCCCTTTGGCTTATCTACTGTGCCGAGGGTCTTCACAAAATGCCTGGCACCAGTAATTGCATACTGCAGACAAAGTGGGATTCAAATATATCCATACCTGGACGACTGCCTTATTCAAGCAGAAAGCAAGGACATTCTATTAAAACATCTGGCGTTTGTTAAAAACCTACTAAGTTGCCTAGGGTACACAGTAAATGAAAAGTCAAAACTAGTGCCCTCTCAAGACATAATATTCCTGGGTGCCAGCTTAAATACAACGGCCCATATGGCTTATCTCACGCCAGACAATCGAGGACAACTGACTCAATACTTCAAAATGATGGCAACAAAGACCCAACTCCCTGCAAGAAAAATTCTGCAGGCTTTGAGATTCATGGCATCTTGCATACTACTAATGCCATTTGCAAAACTGCATATGAGGAAATTACAATGGTATCTGAAAAGCATATGGACTCAACACAGCCACAGCTTGGAAACAATAATTCCACTCATACCCTGCCTTCAACAGGAGTTTCTATGGTGGGCTCATGCATGTCACCTCAACAAGGGTCAGCCTTTTACCTTGCCCACAGCCAGGCAAACTATAACAACAGATGCATCGGATTATGCCTGGGGAGCGCACATGGCAGGACAGTGTATTCAGGGCAAATGGTCTGCAGACCAAAGGCATCTACATATCAATCAAAAAGAGTTGCTAGCTGTACAAAATGCCTTAACAGCTTTCAAGGACCTCCTACATCCAGGACAACTCCTAATAATGACGGACAACACCACAGTGATGTGGTACATAAACAAACAAGGGGGCACACACTCCTACCCCCTATGCAGACAAGCAATGACCTTGTGGAACACAGCACTGACCTACCAAGTTCAACTACAAGCACAATTCCTGCCAGGAAAGAAAAACACATTGGCAGACGATCTAAGCAGAAACATCATAGATCCTCACGAGTGGAAACTAGATCCACAGGTATTCGCAATGATAACTCAAAAATGGGGGAGCCCAGACATAGATCTGTTTGCTTCCCCCCAAAACTACCAACTATGGAAATTCTGCACAAGGACATACCACACACTAGCTTGGAAAGTGGACGCCCTCTCATTCAGTTGGAAAACATTGGCAGTGTATGCCCTTCCTCCACTGCCTCTTCTGGCAAAGGTACTGCTGAAAGCCAGATTAGAGAGGCCACAAATGATACTCATTGCTCCAGACTGGCCATGCCAATGCTGGTATCCAATACTAAGAAACATGGCTCAAGGCCTACCATGGATTTTACCTACAATTCCTCACCTGCTCACTCAGCAAAACAATCAGATTCTACACAGCCAGCTCAAGACTTTAAATCTGGCTGCATGGCAAATTGCCTAAACAACCAGTCAACACTTCTCTCTAAATCTGTGATGGATGTCATTCTGGAGGCCAGGAGGCCCAGCACCAGGAAGGTCTATTCAGACAAATGGAAAAGATTCTGCGTCTGGAACCAGGCTAAAGGCCAAAATCCCCTTGTACCAAATATTCCTCAGATTCTTCAATATTTAACTGAGATGTTGCACAAAGGACATTTCTTCTCATCTATTAAGATCCACGCCTCAGCTATTTCAGCTCAGTACAACGTAGATCCTCCTATATTTTCACATCCATTACTAAGACAGTTCTTCAGAGGGGCTAAGAACATAAGACCGCTCCAGAGAGCACCAACACCAACTTGGGATCTCAACTTTGTTTTGGAAAAACTTACACTACCGCCCTTTGAACCAGCTTTCACAGCTGATCTACAGTTCCTATCATGGAAAACTGCCCTGCTGCTAGCAATAATTCAGCACGAAGAGTCTCAGAACTACAGGTCCTAATGGCAGTGGAGCATTTCATCATTTTTCATCAAGACAGAGTCTCTTTACGAACTAACCCTTCCTTTATGCCAAAGGTGGTATCCACTGTGGCCCTAAATCAAACCATTCATTTCCCACCTTTTATCCAAACCCCCAGAACAAAGGGGAAAGACTCCTACACTCTTTGGACATTCACAGGCAATTACGTTACTACTTGGATAAAACTAAGGCTTTCAGAAAATCTGACCAGCTCTTTGTATCCTATGCTGCAGGATCACAAGGAAAAGCTATCTCAAAACAGACCATTTCAAAATGGATAGGACATTGTATCCGTTTCTGATACACACACCATTGGAAATCTGTGCCTGGTAACATCAGGCCCCATTCCACCAACATCAACAACCTTCCTCAGAGGGGTACCAACCAAGGGTATTTTGGAGGCTGCAACTTGGAGTTCAGTGCACACCTTCACCAAGCACTATCACTTACCTCTATACTCTAAAACCAGAGCTGGCTTTGCCACTGCAGTTCTGCAGGGCCTACTAGCCTCACCAAACCCTGTTTAGTTCCACCACCCATCCTTAGCTTTGGGATTCAACCCAAGTGTGATGACTGCAGCAGTGTAACATGATGAACGTAGTACAGTTTTGTACCTACCATAAATGTAGATGTTCGAGTGTTCACACTGCTGCAGTCCAGGTTACCCTCCCTCCATCCCCTCTGAACTAGTTGGAGTTAGCTATACCTTTCTATCCTATACAACCTTTGTGGTGTATTTGCTTGTAACTGAAGGAATTGTTTTATTTTTATATATATATTTTATATTAGCAATATGTATTGCCTACCTATTTGGGGCACCTGACATCTGGGGCAAGAAAAACTGTAGAAAATGGCGTTGGATGCATCTTATATACCCCTGGCACACTGACGTCAGGGAAGAAGCGACAGCAACCGACGCCGGACCAAGACTTTGGAACTCTGGCCGACTGCGGGACCGCCTGACTGCAGGATAACCCAAGTGTGATGACTGCAGCAGTGTGAACACTCGAACATCTACATTTATGGTAGGTACAAAACTGTACTTTTCGATGGTGGGCACATGCCTGTCACCTCAACAAGGGACAGCCATTCACTCTACCCACAGCCAGGCAGTCAATAACAACAGATGCATCAGATTATGTCTGGGGAGCACACATAGCAGGAAAATGTATTCAGGGCACTTGGTCCACAAGCCAAATGCATCTACATATCAATCAAAAAGAGATGCTAGCTGTTCAGAATGCCCTGACAGCTTTCAAGGATCTACTCCATCCAGGACAACTACTGATAAGGACGGACAATACTACAGTCATGTGGTACATAAACAAGCAGGGAGGCACACATTCCTACCCCCCTCTGCAGACAAGCCATGACTTTGTGGGACACAGCATCGACTTATCAAGTACACCTGCAAGCACAATTCCTGCCAGGAAAGAACAGTACTCTGGCAGACAAGTTAACCAGAAACCTCACGGATCCCCACGAGTGGAAACTGGATCCACAAGTCTTCAGCATGATAACAAAGGAATGTGTATGCCCAGACATAGATCTATTTGCCTCCCCTCACAACTGCCAACTACAGAAGTTCTGCACAAGGACTTATCACAAGCAAGAGTGGAAAGTGGATGCTCTGTCATTCAGCTGGAAAAGTCTAACAGTATATGCCTTTCCTCCTCTGCTTCTCCTCCCCAAGGTGCTCCTAAAGGTCAGACAAGAGAAGCCAAGAATGATTCTGATTGCCCCAGATTGGCCACGCCAGCACTGGTACCCAATCCTAAAAAGTTTGTCTCAAGGCCCAGCCTGGACATTGCCTCTAATTCCGCACTTACTGACCCAGCGAAACAATCAGATTCTGCACAGCCAACTCAGGACCCTAAATCTGGCAGCATGGCGGATAATGTAACCATTCAAAACACAACTCTCTCTAAAGCAGTGATGGATGTTATTTTGGAGGCCAGGAGGCCCAGTACCAGAAAATCTTATGCAGAAAAATGGAAAATATTCTGTGCTTGGAACCATTCACAAGGAATTGTCACATCTGTACCAAATATCCCTTAGATTTTACAATACCTAACTGGGATGCTGGACAAAGGCCTATCCTTTTCATCAATTAAAATTCATGCCTCTGCCATTTCAGCTTATTACAATACGGAACCTCTTATTTTTTCCCATCCTTTCCTAAGGCAGTACCTCAGAGGGGCCAAAAACATAAGACCTCCAAGGAGGGCCCCAATACCTGCATGGGACCTCAATTATGTCTTGGAAAAACTCACACTGCCGCCCTTTGAGCCAGCCAATACAGCTGTTATAAAATTTTTATCTTGGAAAACAGCTGTGCTCCTAGCAGTAACCTCTGCAAGACTAGTTTCAGAGATACAAGCACTCATGACTGTGGAATCTTTCATCATTTTCCATCCAGACAGGGTTTCTCTAAGGACGAACCCGACATTTGTGCCTAAGGTAGTGTCCAGTGTGGCCCTTAACCAATCCATTAATTTGCCTACGTTTTATCCAAACCCACAGAATAAGGGTGAGAGACTTCTGCATTATTTGGACATACACAGACAAATACACTTCTACTTGGACAGAACTAAAGCTTTCAGAAAAACTGAGCAACTTTTAGTGGCATATGCTGCAGGATCTCAAGGAAAGCCCATCTCACAACAGACTATTTCAAAATGGATAGGCCACTGCATTCGTTTCTGCTATTCACAACATGGCAGATCAGTGCCCAAGGGCATTAGACCTCATTCTACCAGGGCAGGAGCCACTTCAGCAGCCTTTCTCAGAGGAGTACCAACCAAAGACATTTTACAGGCTGCAACGTGGAGTTCAGTGCACACTTTTACAAAGCACTACCGTTTACCTCTCTACTCTAAATCCAGAACAGGCTTTGCCACTGCAGGTCTGCAGGGCCTTATAGCCTCTCCTAATCCTGTTTAGGCCCAGCCACCCAAACTCAGCTTTGGGATTCAACCCAAGAGTAATGACTGCAACAGTGAAACACGATGAACATAGTACAGTTGTGTACCTACCATAAATGTAGATGTTCGAGTGTATTCACTGTTGCAGTCCAGGTTACCCACCCCCACCATCCCTCTTTTCTTTGCTGAGATTTATCTGTACTTCTCTATTTTATACAACCTATGTGGTGTATTTGCTTGTAGATGAAGGAAATGTTTATTTTACTGCACGCATAATTATTGGCATATTTTTTTTTTTAACCTACCATTTTGGGGGCACCTGACATCTGGGGCAAGAAAAACTGAAGAAAATGGTATCAGCTGCATCTTTTATACCCCTGGCGCCCTGACATCAGGGAGGAGGCGACAGCAACTGACGCCGGACCTAGACTTTGGAATTCTGGCCGGCTGCGGGTAGCCTGCCAGCAGGATAACCCAAGAGTAATGACTGCAACAGTAAATACACTCAAACATCTACATTTATGGTAGGTACACAACTGTACTTCATGTGGTACATAAACAAGCAGGGGGGGAACCCACTCATACTCTGTCTGCAGACTAGACATGGCTTTGTGGAACACAGCCTTGAGCTACAAAGTGCACCTACAAGCTCAATTCCTGCCAGGCATACTAAATTCACTGTCAGACGATCTAAGCAGAAATGTCATGGATCCACACGATTGGAAACTGGAACCAAGGATATTCAACATTTTGAGAAACAAATGGGGGAACCCAGCGATGGACCTGTTTGCCTCCCCTCACAACTACCAATTGGACAAATTCTGCACAAGGACTCCCTACAGACAAACTTGGAAAGTGGATGCCTTGTCCTTCACCTGGGAAAGCCTCTCAGTTTATGCCTTTCCCCTTCTGCCTCTCCTGTCTAAAGTTCTACTAAAGATCAAACAGGGCAAACAAAGGACAATTCTGATTGTTCCAGACTGGCCTCCGCAGCACTGGTACCCCCTCCTGCACAGTATGTCACTGCTGGAACCATGGCAACTGCCTCAGACCCCTTCCCTGCTGTCCCAGCAGGAGGGCCAGATTCTGCACCCCCAGCTTCAAACACTGAATTTTGCAACCTGGCTAATTACCTGACCTCTCCAATAGCATCCCTCAGTAAGCAGGTGGTAGATGTCATTCTGGCGGCAAGGAGGCCTAATACTAGAAAATCCTATGCTGAAAAGTGACTGTTCCTGGAGCCAGACTCAGGGGATGGGCACAACAGTGCCCAGCTTACCGCATATTCTTCAATACTTAACAGAGATGCTCCACAAGGGCCTTTCCTTCTCGTCAATTAAAATTCATACCTCAGCCATTTCAGCACATTATAATACTGAGCCACCACTCTTCTCTCACCCCCTGCTGAAACAGTTCCTCAGTGGGGCCAAAAATTTAAGACCACCCAGGAGAGCCCTTACTCCAGCCTGGGACCTTAATTTTGTATTGGAAAAGATCAACCTACCTCCTTTTGAGCCAGCTGCTACTGCAGAGTTGAAATTCCTTTCTTGGAAAATAGCCATCACTTCAGCAAGAAGAGTGCCTGAATTACAGGCCCTCATAGCAGTGGATCTCTTCATCATTTTCCATGCAGACAGGGTGTGTCTCTGGAACAACCCTTCCTTTATGCCCGAGGTGGTATCCAGTGTGGCCCTTAATCAGTCCATTCATTTCCGGCCTTCTTTCCTAATCCACATAATAAAGGAGAAAGAATTCTGCACTCTTTAGACGTGCACAGACAACTTAGATTTTATTTGGACAGGACTAAGCCACTCAGAAAAACTAAACAACTGCTGGTTGCCTTTGCTGCGGCGGCAGAGGGGAAGGCCATTTCAAAGAAAACCATTTCTAAGTGGATAGGCCATTGCATTCTTTTCAGCTATAAGCACCATAGAAAACCTACCCCACAGGAGATAAAATCCCATTCCACCAGGGCTGCATCTACTTCTACAGCCTTTTTTCAGAGGTGTCCCTACCAAGGACATCCTAGAAGCTGCTACCTGGAGCTCTGTACATACCTTCACCAAGCATTACCACTTGCCTATTTTTTCTAAATCCAGAGCTGGTTTTGCCACTGCAGTCTTGCAGGGCTTAATAGCTGGTCCTATTGCTCTTTAACTGCCTCCTCCCTTCCTTAGCTTTGGGAATCTACCCAAATGTAATGACTGCGACAGTGAAACACGAAGAACATAGTACAGATGTTCTTCGTGTTTCACTGTTGCAGTCATTACATTTGGGTTATCTGCTTGCAGTAGCCCTCAGTCGGCCTGATTAGCAAAGTCTTGGGTCCTGCGTCGGTTGCTGTCCCTTCTTCCATGACGTCAGGTTTTCAGGGGTTTAAAATATGCAGCCGACGCCATTACATCAGTCTTTCTTGAAGTGCAGTGCCAGAAGCAGAAGCAGTTCGCAAGTGCCGGTCGGCCGACTCCTGAAATTTTCATTTTCGAGTTTCAGAACCGAAGTCTTCAACTTAAAGCTAAGTACCCCATTGGGGAAACTTTTTCTTGCTCCTTGCCGATGTCAGTAAAAGTTAATAATTGCATTACTTGTGGAAAGCAAATACCTCATAAAGATTTTCATTTGTACTGTATTCCTTGCCTAGGCCCTGACTATGAATTACCTTGCTGTCGGTTTTGTGCTTTATTTAATCAGCGCACTATCCGTCGTCTGTACATTTTTGCCTTTAAATATTTTGGTTCTCGGTTTAATTATCCAGAAATGACGGTTAGCCATCCGACTACCGGGATTTCGAAAAAACACAAAGATAAAGGCAGAGACAGGCCGTCGAGGTCCAAAACTGCCAATTACACTTCTCCTAAGCCAGTCACCAGTTCACCGGTACTCAGTGAGGCTCTTTTGCAGCCCCTGATACCTGCTACTTCTGACTTGCAAGCCTCTACTGAGACCCATTCGGAGTCCGGTATGCCACGAGATACTTCACCTATGGAACCCGTGGATGTCTCTATCTTGTATGGGTCTGCTGTGCAGGCACCGGCTTCAGAGGGTGTATTCAGGCCTACAGACTTGCATATTAAACGGACTCCACCTTCAATACTAAGGCCTAAATCGCGATCTATGACTAAAAAACCGACGCCCAAGCCACATGTTCAGGCCCCTATGCCTAAAAAACAAATTATCAAAATGGCTGAAGATTTCATTACTCTAATCAGAGGTAGTCTACCCCCCCCCCCCCTTCTAAGAGGCCTAGGGCTGAGCTTGACTATGAATCTTCTGATCATCAAGGACTCTGTTTCTTCTGACTCTTCTAATGACCTGGATTTGTCCATACCTACTTATGAAGATTCTGATGCAGAGGATTCCATTCCCTCTGCTTCCCGCCCTGAGGACTTTTCTTTTGGGGAAACTTTACATACCTTAAGGGAGCATTTCCACTGGGAAAGTAAGGAATTTTTTGATTCAGAAAAGAGGCTTAGGGATTTTCTTATTCTACCTCAGCATAGGCCTTTGTGCTATACCTCCTGTACTAGACATTGTTGATGGTGTTTTCAGAATCCAGTATGGCCCCTGATTCCCTGCCTCCAGCTCCTACTAAACCTGACAGATACTACAGGGTTCCTGAGTCCCACAAGTTCCTTTTCAAAAATCCTGATGTCCTTCAAGAATGCAACTCAGTCCTGACATATGGGTTGTCCTGCCTCAGGCAGCCCTTCGGTCGGCCGGATTCCAAAGTCTGGGTCCGGCATCGGCTGATGTCGCCTCCTCCCCGACGTCAGAGCGGCTGGGGTATAAAGGCATCCGCTGACGCCATCTTCTCCAGTCTTTCTTGCCGCGCGGTGCCCGAAGCAGAAGCAGTTCGCAAGTGCCGGTCGGTCAGCTCCTGTGTTTTCAGTTACCGAAGTCATCTAAAAGCTAAGTACTCCGTTGGGGAACATTTTTTCTTGCCTCAGCCGATGTCAGAAAAAATTGAGAAAGTTGTTAATTGTTTGTCTTGTGGTAAACAAATACCTCATAAGGACTTCCATTCTTACTGCCTTCCTTGCCTGGGCCCAGACCACGACGTCTCGGCCTGTGCTGCCTGTGCTTGCTTTAATAAGTGCACTCTCAGGCGCCGGGCAGAATTTGCCGAAGACTTTTTTGGCGAATCCTACGCTTACATCATGCCGTCGGAACAACAGACAGCACAAACTACCAAAAAACGAAAGGACCGGGACCGACATCCTTGGCCCGTGTCTTCCTCCGATACCACGCCTAAGCCCTCAGCGAGTGCATCGGTCCCTACGGAAGCGGTAATTCAACCGCTCCAGGCCGACGACACCGCGTTAACACGTTCTTCGGTCCCGGAGATTTCACCGGTGCCGGTTGATTTTCCTCCAGAAACCGAAGCTCTGGATCTACCCGACACCATTTTTGTGGACAAAGTTACCCCTGCACGTGGGGCAGCTAGGTCTCCGGTAGCCATGTCCATCAAGGCCTTTGCACGTGCTAAGGCTGCCAGCCAGGCCAAGGCCCATCCTAAGCCTACTTCTCAGGCCCCTGCTGACAGACAGATCATGACTCTTGCTGCAGATCTAATCTCCCTTATCAGGGGTTCTCAGCCTCACCCAGACAGAGGTTCTCAGCCGCCTGCAGAAAAAAGGCCTAGAACTGAGCAGGCAGACACCCTCTCTTCAGAGGAAGCCTCTGGGGATTCAGAGCATTCAGATACCCAAGAAGAATCCTTCCAGGCCTATGAGGACTCTGAGGCTGAGGAATCTATTCCCTCTGCCTCTCCTCCAGAGGATTTTTCTTTCGGTGAAGTCCTCCACTCCATGAGAGAACATTTTAAGTGGCAGGGTCAGGAATTTTCTGATTCTAGGAAAAGGCTCCGTACCTTCCTTAAGTTACCCCAGCACAGACCTTTAGCTATCCCTCCAGTCTTGAATGTCCTGGATGATGTATTCTCAGACTCCAGTGCTTCCCCTGATTCTCTCCCTCCTGCTCCTGTCAAGCCAGACAGATATTACAGGGTCCCTGACACTCACAAGCATCTCTTTAAGGCCCACTCTGTGGATCTAGAAACTATTTCACAGGGCCCCAAAGGAGTGGCTGCTTCCTCAGCCAAAAACCCTCTGCCAGCAGACAGGGAAGCTAGGTCCCTGGAGAGATGGGGCAAAAAAGTTTATACCTCTTCCACCCTTGCCATGAGGTCACTTAACTGCCTTTTTCATATGTTTCAGTACCAAGATTACTTAATGGATGATTTGCAGAAAAAACTAGCCTCTCCTGAGCCTATAGATTGAAAGGCATTGCAGGATTTGGTTCGTAATACTCAGCAGGTTAGCAGTCATTTTCTACAGTGTGGTTATGATGCATTGGAAGCTTCATGTAGGGCAGCTATTACAGGGGCCATTATCCGTAGACATGCTTGGTTGAAAGAACAGCCACTGCCGGATCATGTTAAAGTAAAGCTCCTGGACGCACCTCTGGATAAACAGAAGCTTTTTGGTGCTAATGCTCAGGATGTGTTGAAGTCTATTGAGGAAAAGGCAAAATCAGTACAGACAGTCAAGGATTTCCTCCAGGTTCAGCCACCCAGATTCAGCAGGAATTGGCCTTCAAAGAATTGGTCCTTTCCAGACTCTTGACAAGTTTCAAAGGGGAAAGAACAGGCGTGCACGAAGTAGAGGGCAATACCGAGGCTCCTACAGGTGCCACCAATGGCAACCACAAAATCAGAGAAGTGGCACAAGAAGTTCACCTGCACCACAGGGACGCTCACAATGACTTACCTTTCTCCCCGCCTACCAAGGCTCAAAGAGAAGCACCTCTAGGCAGAAAATTATCTTTATTCTCAAAAAACTGGCACATTATAACAAAGGACAAATGGATTCTGGACATAATAGACAAAGGTTACAGGTTCCACTTCCATACCTTACCAACGGGACAAGGCATGCCAAACCTTCCACAAAATCAAAGGGCAGAGGCACTCATACAAGTTTCAAAGCTGTTACAATTAAAAGCAATAGAAAAGGTTCCTCCTCAGGAACAAGGCCAGGGATTTTATTCAAGACTGTTCCTTGTTCCAAGAAAAGAAAAACAATGGAGGCCTATATTGGACTTGTCTGTTATAAATACTTTTCTCATGGTGCCAAAATTCAAGATGCTGACGTTGCAGCAACTCCTTCCCATGCTGGGCAAGGGGTCTTGGCTGGTTACTCTGGACCTCAAGGAGGCATACCTGCATGTCCCAATCAGACACAGTTGCAGAAGATACCTCAGATTTCTTGCAGGGTCAGAGCATTATCAATTCTCAGCATTGCCGTTTGGCTTATCTACTGCGCCCAGAGT
Organism: Protopterus annectens; assembly: GCF_019279795.1. Classification (NCBI taxonomy): domain Eukaryota; kingdom Metazoa; phylum Chordata; order Ceratodontiformes; family Protopteridae; genus Protopterus; species Protopterus annectens. The sequence continues at coordinate 1,539,125,141 of NC_056729.1, read as the reverse complement.
ATTCACGAAATGCCTGGCATCAGTAGTTGCACGTTGCAGACTCCAGGGGATCCAAATATACCCTTACCTGGACGACTGCCTCATACAAGCAGACAGCAAACAAACCTTGACAAAAAACTTAGATTATGTCATTCAATTGCTACAGGCTTTGGGATACACAGTCAACATTCAAAAATCAAGACTACTGCCATCCCAACAGATTATTTTCCTAGGAGCAAAGCTGGACACACAACTACAAATGGCTTTCCTCACAGAGGACAAACAAGAACATCTAACAGATTACTTCAAAAACCTAGCAAAGCTAACCCACCTGACCGCAAGGAAGATCCTGCAGGCCCTGGGGTTCATGGCTTCTTGCATTCTTCTAATACCTCTGGCAAGACTACACATGAGAAAGCTGCAATGGTACCTTAAAAGCTTGTGGTCTCAACACAGCCACAACCTAGAAGACGTAATATCACTCATTCCATGCCTGCAAAGGGAGTTCTTGTGGTGGGCTCAAGCAAGTAATTTAAACAAAGGCATGCCTTTCAACAAACCTCCAGCAAATCAAACCATTACAACAGATGCCTCAGACCATGGATGGAGGGCGCACATGGAGGGCAGATGCATTCAAGGGCAATGGACTCCCATGGAAATGCATCAGCACATAAATCAAAAAGAGATGTTGGCAGTGATGCATGCAATAGAAACCTTTGGAACATCTCTTCAGCAAGGTCATCTGCTAATAAGGACAGACAACACCACTGTCATGTGGTACATAAACAAACAAGGGGGCACTCATTCCTACCCCCTCTGCAGACTAACAATGACTCTTTGGGAAAAGTCCCTGAAACTGAACATCCACTTGCAATCCCAGTTTGTTCCGGGCAAGGACAATGTTCTGGCAGACAGGTTGAGCAGAAATTTCTTGGATCCACACGAATGGATGCTACACCCACGCATTTTCTCACAAATAACTGCTTGGGGAAGACCGGACATAGACCTCTTTGCTTCTCATCTCAATCATCACCTGAAAAAGTTCTGCACAAGGACACACCATCCTCTAGCCTGGAGAATGGATGCTCTTTCCTTCAGCTGGAATACACTAACAATTTATGCATTCCCTCCTCTACCTTTACTCACCAAGGTGTTACTGAAGATCAAAGCAGAACAACCAAAAGGAATATTGATAGCTCCAGACTGGCCAAGGCAACACTGGTATCCACTGCTACCTAAGCATAACTCACACCAAACCGTGGCCCTTGCCTCAATGGCCTCTGCTACTGACTCAGCACAATTACAAGACTGTTCATCAGAACCTGCAAACTTTGAAGCTGACAGCTTGGAGGGTTCCATGACTGTGACCCTTTCCGAAAAGGTTCAGGAAATTTTGCTGGAGGCACACAGACCTTCCACCAGAAAAACCTATTCGGCCAAATGGAAGAGATTCATCATCTGGAATGCCAGCAAGGGCCAGGATGCTTCAGTGATGAACATACCCCAAATATTAGAATACTTGGCAGAAATGTTTCATAGTGGTCTTTCATACTCTTCCATCAAAATCCACGCTTCAGCTATCTCAGCACATTACAACTCTGATCCACCTGTGTTTTCACATCCCTTGCTAAGACAGTTTCTAAGAGGGATAAAGAACATCAAACCTCCAAGAAAACCACCAGTTCCTGCATGGGACCTCAACTACGTCTTGGAAAAATTAACTCTTCCTCCCTTTGAACCAGCAGCATTTGCAGAAATGCAGTTTCTCTCTTGGAAAACGGTTTTCCTGTTGGCAGTCACTTCAGCAAGAAGAGTCTCGGAGATACAGGCCCTCATGGCAGTTCCTCCTTTTCTCATTTTTCATCGGGACAGAGTTTCTCTAAGGACCAATCCTTCATTCATGCCTAAGGTGATATCCAGAGTGTCTCTAAATCAAGCAATCCACCTGCCTACTTTCTTTTCCAATCCTCAAAATAAAGGGGAAAAGCTACTGCATACTTTGGACATACACAGACAACTACGCTACTACTTGGACAGAACAAAGGCCACCAGGAAGTCTGACCAACTGTTTGTAGCCTATGCTGCTGGAGCGCAAGGAAAAGCAGTCTCCAAACAAACTATTTCAAAATGGATTGGACACTGCATCAGATTCTGTTACTCTTTCCATGGAAAAAGTGTGCCAGCCAATATTAGACCGCACTCCACCAGAGCTATGGCCACATCCACAGCCTTTCTAAGAGGAGTGGCTACAAAAGACATTCTAGAGGCTGCTACATGGAGCTCCGTGCATACATTTACCAAACACTACAACCTGCCATTATACTCCAGATCCCGAGCAGGCTTTGCTTCGGCAGTCCTGCAGGGCCTTCTAGCTACACCATCTCTTGCTTTGATCCTACCACCCCCAGCTTGGCTATGGTATTCAACCCATATGTCAGGACTGCAGTTGCATTCTTGAAGGACATAGTACAGTTTTGTACCTACCATAAATGTAGATGTCCGATAGATATGCAACTGCACTCAGGTTTACCCTCCCTCCTGCCCCTCTGTGTTTTCCCTTGGGTCCATTTCCCCCCTTTCCTATTAGCTGGGGATATCTGTTATGGTGTATCTGTTTATTACTGTTTTGCATGTCTGGAATTTTTGTTTATCCATTCACAAAATTTAGCCTTCCTTGGAGGGCACCTGGCATCTTGGGCAAGAAACACTGAAGAAGATGGCGTCGGCGGATGCCTTTATACCCCAGCCGCTCTGACGTCGGGGAGGAGGCGACATCAGCCGACGCCGGACCCAGACTTTGGAATCCGGCCGACCGAAGGGCTGCCTGAGGCAGGACAACCCATATGTCAGGACTGCAGTTGCATATCTATCGGACATCTACATTTATGGTAGGTACAAAACTGTACTTTGCAGATCCTGAAACCATTTCTCAGGGGCCTAAGGGCATTAAGGCTTCTACTGCTAAAAATGCTACCCCTTCTGATAGAGACTCCAGGGTGCTGGATAGATGGGGTACTGCAACATTGGCAATCAGGGCTTTAAACTGCCAATTTCATATGTTAAAATATCAACAGCATATTATTGGACTGCTTAAACAGAAAATTATGTTGATTTCGGACTGTGTGGAAAATAAAGATTTACAGGATTTATTGCATTCTGCTGAACAAGTTGGAAAACATACTTTGCAATGTGGATGTTCTTCATCTCACATTGCTGCAGTCCTTACACTTGGGGTAGTCCGCTGTCCTCGGTCGGCCCGAATATCAAAGTATAAGGCTGACGTCGGTCAAGGCGCATTTGACTGACATCAGGACGTCAGGGTACAAATGCGCATGACCGACGTCATATCCTCAGTCTTTTTTGCCACATGGTCCGATGCAGAAGCAGCGTTGCAAGTGCCGGTTGGCGTTCTGAAATTGTTCGATTTCGGAGTTTCAGACCGAGTCAAAGTTGGCTAAGTACCCGTTAGAATATTTTAGTTTTTCTTGCCTCAGTGGTTTACGGATGTCAGAAAAAGTGAATAATTGTATTTCTTGTGGGAAACAGATACCGCATAGAGACTACCATACTTTGTGTATTCCTTGTTTAGGGCCTGAGCACAACGTTGTTGGGTGTCGCTCTTGTGCTAGATTCAATAAGCGCACTATTAAGAGAAGATTAGATTGTGCCAGGTTAGTCTTGAAGCGGTGTAATTATAAAATGCCGTCGGATGCTCCGGCGCCGCTTCTTCGAGAAGCGCAAGGACAAAGCAGTTAAACCTAGGCTAGAGGAACCGTCAGTACCGGACGCCGGTTCTTTAGAGGTGTCGGTGGAGCCGGTGGTTCCACCGGAGGTTTCTTTGGGATCCCAGGGGAGAGACTTTGTTATTGCAGGATGTGGCCTCTCAGGAGGCAGGCCAGGCTGATGGGGCTTCTCAGGTTACTATACTCCCTCCCTGCCTAGGGTGGTTAGGCCCTCTCCTTCTGTTTCCAAGGCTTCTCCCAGGGGCAGGCCAGGTTTAGCTTCAGTTGGTGTTACCCCTAGCTCTTCAGGAACTGTGCCCAAGAAGCATATGCTTAAAATGGCAGAAGATTTGATTACTTTGATTAGGGTTCTATGCCCCTCCTGATCAGGGACCTAGGGTGGAGCCTGAGCTAGGGAGTTTTGAGCAGGCTTCAGATATTTCAGAGTCTTGGCTGAAGACTTGCAGGAGTACTCTCCTTATTCTGATTCTGATGTGGATGATTCTACTCCTTCTGCTTCTCCTCCTGAGGATTTTTCTTTTTCAGAAACTCTTCATTCCATGAGGGAGCATTTTAAGTGGGAAGGTCAGGACTTCTCTGATTCCAGGAAAAGGCTTAGGGAATTTTTGTTTTTACCCCAGCATAGGCCTTTGGCTATACCTCCTGTTTTGGATGTAGTGGAAGATGTTTTTACAGAGGCTTCTCTTAATCCTGATTCTTTGCCTCCTGCTCCTGTTAAACCGGATAGGTATTACAGGGTGCCTGAAGCTCATAAGTATCTTTTTAAGAGTCCTAGGGCAGACCCAGAAACTGTTAGCCAGGGGCCTAAAGGTGTTAAGGCTTCTGTTGTAAAGAATCCGGTTCCTGCAGACAAAGAGGCGAGGAACTTGGATAGATGGGGAAAGAAAGTTTATACTTCTTCCACTCTTGCTATGAGGGCTTTGAATTGCCAGTTCCACATGTTGAAATACCAAAACTATCTCCTTTCACAATTGAAGTCTAAGGTTGATGCTCTGGCAGAAGGTATTGATTGTAAAGAGTTGCAAGATTTAGTACATGTTTCTGAACAGGTGGGTAAGCATTCTTTGCAATGTGGTTTTGATGCTGTACAGGCCTCGTCTAGGGTGGCTGCCACTGGGTCAGTTCTTCGCAGGCACGCCTGGCTGAAGGATCAAAATTTATCTGAACATGTTAAAACAAGGATTTTAGATGCTCCTTTACAATCTGACGTGTTGTTTGGTCCTCCTGTTGAGGCAGTTTTAAAGAAAATGGAAGACAAGGCTAAGTCTATGCAGACTGTTAAAGATTTTTTGCAGGTCCAGCCTCCAAAGTTTAGTAGAAATTGGCCTACTAAGGGGTGGACGTATCCTTCTTATGATTCCCAGTCTAGGGGTAGATCTAGATGGGGTAGGGGTAGAGCTCAGGGCTCTTTCAGGCCTAGAACAGGGAGTTCTCCTGCACAGTCTTCGGGTGAGGGCAGGGGTCAGTCCTTTCGTAAACAGACCCAATGACCTACCTTTTCAGCTGCCAGAGCCTTCTCGTCTGGCAGCACCTTTGGGAGGAAGGTTGGCACTTTTCAAAGAAAATTGGAGTTTAATTACCCAAGACAGATGGGTATTGGATATCATATACGGTTACAGGTTTTATTTCCATACCTTGCCTCCTTTCAAAGGCATGCCAGACGTTCCTCCTCAACAAAGAATAGAGGCTCACAAGCAAGTTTCTCTGTTACTCCAAATAGGGGCCATACAGCCGGTCCCTATGCCAGAAGTGGGCCTAGGATTTTATTCTCGCCTGTTCCTAGTACCAAAGAAGGGGAACACGTGGAGACCAATTTTGGATTTATCTACCCTCAACACTTATCTGGACATTCCCAAGTTCAAAATGTTGACGTTACAGCAGCTTTTACCTCTGCTGGGCAAAGATCATTGGATGGTAACTTTGGATCTCAAGGAGGCTTACCTTCATGTTCCTATCAGACTAAGTTGCAGGAAGTATCTGCGTTTTCGAGCTGGGACTTCTCACTATCAGTTCTCTGCATTGCCCTTTGGCTTATCTACTGCCCAGAGTGTTCACGAAAGTTCTGGCTCCAGTGATAGCTTTTTCAGGCTAAAAGGAATACAGATCTATCCTTATTTGGACGACTGCCTGATTCTGGCTCAAGGAAGGGAAGAGCTTCTTCATCATTTGGAATATGTGATAGCAGTGCTAAGATGCCTGGGGTATTCTGTGAACGAAATAAAGTCCAGTCTAGTACCCTCTCAGGACATGTGCTTTCTGGGTGTGAGACTGAATACAGCATCCCAGATGGCCTTTTTAACCCCGGACAAACAAAAGAGTCTATCCCTTTACTTCCATCGACTATCTCATCAGTCCGGGCTGACTGCAAGGACAGTCCTTCAAGCCTTAGGGTTCATGGCATCTTGTATTCTGGTGCTTCCCAATGCCAAACTGCATATGAGGAAGCTGCAATGGTATCTCAAAAATGTATGGACACAGCACTGCCAAGATCTGGACACTGTCATTCAAATAATACCTTGCATTCAAAAGGAATTTTTGTGGTGGGCTCAGGAATGTCACCTAAACAAGGGACTCTCTGTGACCCGCCAGAGGCGAGTCAGATTTTAACGACAGATGCCTCAGACAAAGCTTGGGAGCTCATCTAAATGGAAAGTGGATACAAGACAAGTGGCCTGCCAGACTACAACATCTACATATCAACCTGAAGGAGATGTTAGCAGTCCAGTTTGCATTAATAGCTTTCAAGGATTTACTTCTTCCAGGGCAGGTGTTGATTCTAACAGACAACACAACTGTCATGTGGTACATCAACAAGCAAGGGGAACGATTCTTATCCTCTATGCAGGCAAGCAATGATTTTGTGGGAGACTGCTCTCAGTTTACAGCTCAATCTTCAGGCAAGGTTTCTGCCAGGAGCACAGAACTCCTTAGCAGATGTGTTGAGCAGGCAATTATGGATCCCCACGAGTGGAAATTGGATCCTCATGTATTTCAGAAATTGACAGTGTCATGGGGAACTCCAGACATAGATCTGTTCGCTTCTCCACTAAACCATCAGCTGCCAAAGTTTTGCACAAAAAGGTTTCATCCCACAGCTTGGAAAGTGGATGCTCTTTCTTTCAATTGGAGCAATCTTCATGTGTATGCCTTTCCACCTCTGCCTCTCCTCCCAAAGGTACTTCTAAAGGTCAGACAGGACAAGCCAAGGATGATTTTAATAGCTCCAGATTGGCCTCGACAGCACTGGTACCCATTACTGAGAAGTCTGGTACGGAAGCCTCCATGGCCTTTGCCTTCGATTCCACACCTGTTGTCACAGGAGGACAGCCATTTGCTCAATGTCAAACTTCACTTTCTTCACCTAACAGCCTGGTATATTCTGTTTTAAACCATAGAAGGTCTCAACTTCCACAACAAGTTTTGAATGTGATTTTGGAAGCTAGAAGGCCTAGTACAAGGAAAGTGTACGCAGATAAATGGAAGAGATTTTTATTTTGGAGTGCAGCAAAAGATTTTGATGTTTCTGAGCCTAATTTGAGTATGGCTCTTCAATATCTTACTGAGTTACTGGACAAAGGTTTGTCTTTCTCTTCTATTAAGGTTCATGCTGCAGCAATTTCGGCTCACTATGATTGTGACCCACCATTGTTTTCTCATCCTTTGTTCAAGCAATTTCTTAGAGGGGCAAAGAATATAAGACCCCCACGAAGAGCTCCTACTCCTGCTTGGGATCTCAATTTTGTGTTGGAGAAACTCACTCTACAACCTTTTGAGCCTGCAGCTACTTCTGAGTTGAAATATTTATCATGGAAGACTGCTTTTGTTGGCAATTACCTCTGCAAGAAGGGTTTCTGAATTGCAGGCCCTTATGGCGGTTGAGCCTTTCTTAATTTTCCATAAGGATAGGGTATCTTTACGTACTAATCCTTCCTTTATGCCTAAAGTGGTTTCTAGTGTGGCTTTAAACCAAACTATTCATTTGCCTACTTTTTATGCAAATCCCAAAATAAAGGGGAAAAGATTTTGCACACTTTAGATGTACACAGGCAGTTGCGATATTATTTGGACAGAACTAAAGGGTTCAGGCAGTCTCAGCAGTTATTTGTTTCTTTTGCTTTGAGTTCTCAGGGCAAGCCTGTGTCAAAACAAACTATTTCTAAGTGGATTGGGTTTTGCATTGCTTTCTGTTATTCCCATCATGGCAAGGAGATTCCAGCCGGGATTAGGCCTCATTCCACTAGAGCTACTGCCACTTGACAGCTTTTTTGAGGGGGGTGGCAACCAAGGATATTTTGGAGGCAGCTACTTGGAGTTCAGTGCATACTTTCTCTAGGCATTATCACCTGCCATTTTACTCTAAATCCAGGGCTGGTTTTGCCACTGCTGTTTTGCAGGGCATTTTGGCAGCTCCTGCTTCCTTATAGTTTGGCCATCCTCCCATACCTCTGCTTTGGGATTCTACCCAAGTGTAAGGACTGCAGCAATGTGAGATGAAGAACATAGTACAGTTTTGTACCTACCATAAATGTAGATGTTCAAGATCCACATTGCTGCAGTCCAATTTACCTCCCTCCTTCCCTCTGTAGTTAGAGGTGGTTGTGTGGGTTGAGTTGTACATATTGTGTATATAGTGTATATTTTGTACATATAATTAGGGCAAGGGTGCTTGGATGGTTGTTTGCTGTCTTTTGGTTTTGACCTTTATTTTTTAGGGTCTTCTGACATCTGGGGCAAGAAAAGACTGAGGATATGACGTCGGTCATGCGCATTTGTACCCTGACGTCCTGATGTCAGTCAAATGCGCCTTGACCGACGTCAGCCTTATACTTTGATATTCGGGCCGACGGAGGACAGCGGACTACCCCAAGTGTAAGGACTGCAGCAATGTGGATCTTCGAACATCTACATTTATGGTAGGTACAAAACTGTACTTTTTGATTCTTTAGAGGCCTCTTGCAGGGCTGCTGTTACTGGGTCTGTGCTTAGAAGGCTTAGCCTCCCTGACATCACAGATGCACAGGTGAGAGCTGCCCTCTACAAAGCAAAAAACACAGCATCAGTGGGACCGGACGGTGTCCCGGGCTGCATTTTACATGAGCTCCAAGAAGAACTGAACCCTCACTTAAAATCACTGTTCAGTCTCAGCCTTACAACAGGATATGTACCCAAAGAATGGTGTACAGCAACAGTGGTGCCACTCCATAAAGGTGGTGCCACAACGGACCCTGGAAACTATCACCCTATAAGCCTAACTAGCCTGGTCTGCAAGGCTATGGAGCGTATCATCATGGAACTCATAAACAAAGACATTGGGAACCTCCAAACACTGGATCCTACCCAATTCGGCTTCGTTAAGGGCGGATCTTGCCTCTTGAACCTGGTCAATTTCTTTGAAACAGTCACCAAGGCCATAGACGAATGGAAGGTAGTCCACACAGCCTACCTTGACCTTGCAAAAGCCTTCGACACAATACCCCACTCGGGCATCATAAATAAGCTCACCAGCTTAAATATCAACTCCTATGTCACAAGATGGGTTGTAAACTGGCTTAGGGATAGAACTCACATGGTCAGAATTGCAGGTGCCATGTCAGACTCTAAACCAGTTACAAGTGGCATCCCGCAAGGCTCAGTCCTGGGACCTCTCTTGTTCGGTATATATTTCTCTGAGGTGCAGGCTAACACAGGAGGCCTATGGCTGACAAAATTTGCAGATGACTGCAAACTGGGGGCCATAATAGACTCGCCGGCTGACACAAGCGTCCTCCAAAAAGGTCTCACAGAGACGGATAACTGGTGCCACAGCCATGGCTTAAAGCTAAATGCCAAAAAGTGCATAGTCATCCCCTTTGGGAAAAACAAAGTGCCCACAAATTACCACATAGGTGGTAATCTATTAAGTATGGAAGAAGTAATTAGGGATTTGGGGACCCAACTAGATTCAATCTCTCCTTTGACAATCACATTGCCATAGTGGTTAGAAAGACATTCTATATAGCCCACCTTATCATGAAGGGGTTCACATCTAGATCGAGAGGTCATTGTGCCCCTCTATTCATCACTCATCAGGCCCATAATTGAATACAATGACCCATTTGGGACGTACCTTACCCGACACCTGCTACAACTAGAAAGACCCCAAAAATACCTCACCAAGAGGATCAAGGGACTCAAACAGATAACCTACGCAGTTAGGCTAAAGAAACTCCAGCTCTACTCAATTGCTTACCGCCTACTCAGAGGCGATCTGTGCCTGACGTATAAAGCCTTGTCCAACTCAGAATTAATGGACATGCTCCACCTCAAGAAATCAAAATCCATCAGAACTACAAGCTCCAGTGACTTAAACCTCAGCACAGAAATAAATAGAACATGCTGGAGGGACAGATTCATATCCCAGAGGCTCCCCTCACTCTGGAACAAAATCCCAATCCATGTCAGACATAGCCTCTCAAGTGACCCTCTTCAAGAAGAATCTTGATGTTTGGATGGCAGATCGTAAATTTACCCCTGGGATCTCTTCTGTGTCTCTGCTAGACAGAGGTATGGTAAACTAACCTTAAATGGGCTATCTACTGTGTCTCTGTATAGTAGGTCACAGAAAACTAATCTAAGAAGGGTGGCGAAAGCCAAACACACTCTAGCTAGGCTTGTAAATGCCTTAGGGCAGATAGCCTAGTATCAACCTATGAACCTATGCTTGGCTTAAGGAGCAATCTCTGCCTGATCATATTAAAGCAAAACTTTTGGATGCTCCTTTACAGCAGGACTGCTTATTTGGCAATAAGGCTGAAGAAGTTCTAAAAAAGATGGAAGATAAAGCTAAATCTATGCAAACTGTGAAAGATTTCTTACAAGTGCAACCTCCTAGATTTAGTAAGCATTGGCCTACTAAGAAATGGTCCTTTCCAGCTCCTTCCAGAGCCGCTACGGCCAAACCCAGACATTCCAAAGCCACCAGATTTTAGTCCCAGGAGTCTCGCAGAACTATGCAATGGGGGACTTACACTTCCAAATCTGGAAATAAGAAGACACCCCCCTTTGGTAAACAGTTTCAATGACTTTTTTTAAAATTACCAAGCACTTACCTTTTAGCTGCCCCTTTGGGGGGGAAAGATTGCTCTTCATGCAAAAAACTGGTAACTCATAACCCAGGACAAATGGGTTTTAAATGTAGTGTACCAGGGGTAACAGATTTCATTTTTACACGTTGCCAACTCAAACCGGTTGGCAGACCTGTCTCCAAATCAGTGGGCAGAGGCTCAAAAACGAGTACTTTCCCTCTTAAACATGGGGGCTATCCAACCGGTACCAGAACAGGAAAAGGGACAAGGTTTCTATTCCAGGCTTTTCCTGGTACCCAGAAAAGACAAATCATGGCGTCCAATTCTGGACCTGTCTACTCTAAACACCTTTCTGGACATTTCAAAATTCAAGATGTTGACTCTTCCCCAGTTACTTCCTGTGCTAGGCAAAGATGCTTGGTTGACAACTCCAGATTTAAAAGAAGCATACCTGCACATCCCAATCAGGGAATCTTGCAGAAGATAACCTACGCTTCAAAACAGGCTACTTGCATTATCAGTTCGGCTTGTCTACTGCGCCCAGGGTATTCACAAAGTGCCTGGCTCCAGTAATTGCATTTTGCAGTCAAAGAAATATTCAAATATATCCATACCTGGACGACTGTCTAATTCTGGCAGAAAACCAGGGCATTCTTCTAAATCATCTGGCGTTTGTAAAAAAGATTCTAACTTGTCTGGGGTACACCATAAACGAAAAGTCACAACTGGTACCCTCTCAACAGATTGCATTCCTGGGTGCAAGCTTGAATACAACTGCCCAGATGACTTTCCTCATGCCAGTGAAGCAAATTAATGTGGTAACTTACTTCAAACAAGTGGCCACAAAAACCCTGCTATCTGCAAGACAAGACAAATACTGCAAGCCTTGGGGTTCATGGCCTGCTGCATTCTTCTAATTCCATATGCAAGACTGCATATGAGGAAACTGCAGTGGTAACTAAACAGTCTATGGAGTCAGCATTGTCACAGCCTGGAAACAATGATTCCTATAATGCCTTGCCCCTACGCCTGGAGTTCCTATGGTGGGCAGAGGCCTGCCACCAAAACAAGGTACTGCCATTCACACTACCCCCTGCCACCCAAACCCTAACTACAGATGCAACAGACTATGCATGGGGAGCTCATCTGGCAGGGAAGTGCATTCAGGTCAAATGGAACCCAAATGAAATGCACCTACATATCAATCAAAAAGAAATGTTAGCTGTACAGAATGCTGTGGCACCCTTCAAGGACTACATTCTTCCAGGACAACTAATGGTAAAGACGGATAGCACTGCGGTTATGTGGTACATAAACAAGCAGGGGGGTACACATTCCTGCCCCCTCTGCAGACTAGCCATGGCATTGTGGAACATGGCCTTGAGCTACCCAAGTGCACCTACAAGCTCAATTCCTGCCAGGAAAGTTAAATACACTGGCAGACGGACTAAGCAGAAATCTCATGGACCCACACGAGTGGAAACTGGAACCACGGATTTTCAACATGTTGATAAGCAAATGGGGGAGCCCAGACATAGATCTATTTGCCTCCCCCGGAGCTACCAGTTGGACAAATTTTTCACAAGGACTCCCCACAAAAAAGCCTGGAAAGTGGACGCTCTGTCCTCCAGCAGGAAAATCCTGGAAAAACCTATCAGTCTATGCCTTTCCCCCTCTGCCTCTACTCTGCAAAGTTCTGTTAAAAGTCAAACAGGACAAACCAAGAATGATTTTGATTGCTCCAGACTTGCCACAAAAACACTTGTACCTGATCCTGTGCAGTGTGTCTCAAATACCTCCTTGACACCTGCCTCAGACACCTTCCTTGCTGTCTCAGCAGGAGAACCAAATTCTGCACCATCAGCTTCCGACATTGAACCTTGTAGCTTGGCTAATCACTTAAATTCACCCTTAGCATCCGTCAGCAAACCTGTGATGGATGTCATCTTGGAGGTAAGAAGACCTAGTACTAGAAAACCTTATGCTGACAAATGGAAAAGATTCTGTGCCTGGAACCAATCTTTGGGGATGAGCACAGCAGCACCCAATTTACCTCAGATTTTGCGATACTTAACTGAGATGCTTCACAAGGGGTCTGTCGTTTTCCTCTATTAAAATCCATGCTTTAGCTATTTCAGCTCACTATAACACAGAACCACCCCTCTTTTCTCATCCCCTACTCGAGCAGTATCTCAGAGGGGCAAAGAACTTGAGACCACCCAGGAGAGCTCCTACCACTGCCTGGGACCTTAACTTTGTTTTTGGAGAAACTCACTCTACCTCCTTTTGAGCCAGCTGCTACTGCAGACTTAAAATTTCTTTCTTGGAAAACAGTCTTCCTTTTAGCAATCACTTCAGCTAGAAGGATATCTGAATTACAGGCCCTTATGGCAGTGGAGCCTTTCATCATCTTTCATGCGGACAGGGTATCTCTGAGGGCCAATCCATCCTTCATGTACAAGGTGGTTTCCACTGTGGCTCTTAATCAGTCCATTTATTTTCCAACCTTCTTTCCCATTCCACAGAACAAAGGGAAACAGATTCTGCATTCCTTGGGCGTGCACAGACAACTTAGATTCTACTTGGACAGAACTAAACTTTGAAGAAAATCTGAACAATTGCTAGTAGCATTTGCTGCTGGGCAGAGGGGAATGCTATTTCAAAACAAACCATTTCTAAATGGGTAAGCCATTGCATTCATTTCTGCTATAAGCACCATGGAAAACCTATCCCCCAGGGGATCAGATCTCAGTCCACTAGGGCTGCATCTACTTATGCAGCTTTTCTCAGAGGTGTTCCTACCGGGATATTCCAGAAGCTGCTTCCTGGAGTTCTGTACATACTTTCACCAAGCATTATCATTTACCAATTTTCTCTAAATCCAGAGCTGGCTTTGCCACTGCTGTCTTGCAGTGCCTTATAGCTGGTCCTAATGCTGTATAAATTCCTCCTCCCAACTATAGCTTTGGGAATCTACCCAAATGTAATGACTGCAACAGTGAAACACGAAGAACATAGTACAGTTGTGTACACTTTCCATAAATGTAGATGTTCGAGTGTATTCACTGTTTTAGTCCTGGTTACCCTCCCTCCAGCCCCCTAACTTTTTCTGGCTATACCTCTACTTTCCTTTACTAGGCTTAAAAGCCTATTTGGTGTATTTGCTTTTGGTTGGAGGTATGTTTTTGTGTTTTTAATTTTATTTGCTCCCCATATGGGGGGCACCTGATATCTGGGGCAAGAAAAACTGATGTAATGGCGTCGGCTGCATGTTTTATACCCCTGACAACCTGACGTCATGGAAGAAGGGACAGCAACCAACGTAGGACCCAAGACTTTGTTAATCAGGCCGACTGAGGGCAACCTGCCAGCAGATTACCCAGATGTAATGACTGCAACAGTGAATACACGCGAACATCTACATTTATGGTAAGTGTACACAACTGTACTTTTTAGCTGTTATATGTGAGGCCAGACGCCCCAGCAATAGGAAATCCTATACGGAGAAGTGGAAAAAGTTTTGCACCTGGATCCAGCCTAAGGGAGCCGAAACAGCACAGCCCATCTTACCTCTCAATCTGGATTACCTAGCAGACCTACTACACAGGGATCTATCCTTCTCTTCTCTTAAAATTCATGCCTCTGCCATCTCTGCTCATTTCAGCACAGAGCCACCTGTCTTCTCACACCCTCTCATTAAACAGTTACTAAGAGGGGTTAACAACTTAAGGCCACTCAGAAGAGCTCCTACCCCAGCTTGGGACCTTAACTTTGTGTTGGAAAAACTCACCTTACCCCACTTTGAACCTGCAGCGTCAACGGAGTTAAAATTCCTCTCTTGGAAACAGCCTTGCTTCTGGGCATCACTTCCGCTAGAAGAGTTTCAGAGCTACAAGCACTCATGGCTATAGAGCCCTTCATTTTCCACGCTGACAGGGTCTCCTCAGGACTAACTCTCCCTTCATGCCTAAAGTTGTGTCTAGTGTGGCTCTCAACCAATCCATTCATTTGCCCACCTTTTTCCCTAACCCACAAAACAAAGGGGAAAGGATTCTGCATTCTCTAGATGTGCACATACAGCTCAGATTCTATCTGGATAGGACTAAATCTTTTAGAAAAACTGACCAATTGTTAGTCAGCTTCGCAGCAGGGGCAGAGGGCAAGGCCATATCCAAACAAACTATCTCCAAGTGGATAGCACACTGCATCCATTTCTGCTGCAAACAGCACGGGAAACAGCCCTCAAAGGGGGTCAGGACACATTCCACCAGGGCAGTCTCCACCTCTGCAGCTTTACTCAGAGGGATCCCCACCAGGGGCATCCTGGAGGCTGGAACTTGGACTTGATACCTTCACCAAGCATTACCACCTGCATATCTTCTCCAAATCCAGGGCAGGCTTTGCCACTGCAGTCTTGCAGGGCATCCTAGCCAGCCCCCAGTCTTCTTGAATGCGTCCACCCTTTTCTTCAACTTTGGGAATCAACTCAAATATGATGACTGTAACAGTGAAACACGAAGAACATAGTACAGTTGTGTACACTTACCATAAATGTAGATATTCAAGTGTATTCACTGTTGCAGTCCTGGTCCCCCCCCCCTTATGTCTCTGTCTCTCTCTCTCTATATATATATATATATATATATATATATATATATATATATATATATATATATCTTCCTCTCTCCTTACAGGGAATTTTTGGTATTTACTTTCTACTGATGGTGTTCTTCCACTGTAACCTAGCTCCCTCTTTGGGGGCTATTTCAGTGTGCCTCTGGACCCCTCTTTGGCCTTTCGGTTGCCTGCACTGTTTTCCTAAAGGGAGTGCTGCGTCTCAGGCCTCTCAGGAAATCTGTCCTACCACCATGGGGCCTGAATTATGTTTTTAGAGAAGCTCACAGTGGCCCCTTTTGAACCAACTTCTAAGGCCTCTCTAAAACACTGTACTTGGAAAACAGTACTCCTGGTAGCATTGACATCAGTCAGGAAAGTGTCAGAGCTACAGGTTCTCATGGCTATTTCCCCTTTACCCACCTTCCACAAGGACAGGGTAACTCTTAGGATCAACCCTTCCTTCATGCCCAAAGTGGTCAAGGAGTTATCCTTAAACCGAGCTGTTAACCTTCCCACCTTCTTTCCTCATCCTCAGAATAACAGTGAGAGAGTCTTGCACTCCCGTGATGTGGACAGACAGCTTAGGTTTTACCTTGACATGACCAAGTCCTTTAGGAAACCAGACCAATTGTTTGCGTCCTTTCATCCCAGGGCTTTGGGGAAAACGGTGACAAAGCAGACCATTTCTGCCTGGATTTCCGGGACAATTTCTTTATTAATACATACCATGGAAAAGACTTAGGATCTCAGATTAAAGTGCACTCCACTAGGGCTATGGCTTCTTCTGGGGCTTTCTTTAAAGGGCTGGACACTGCCCCCATTTTAGAGGCAGCTGCATGGACCTCTGTCCACACCTTTATCAAACATTATAGATTGGATCACATTATCCAATAGAGGTCTGTATTTGCCAGGGCAATCCATCATGGATTCCTGGAAAATAGTTCCAAGCCTCCACACTCTTCTTCCCTTTGTGCTTTGGCACTCACCCAAGGGTTTGGAATACTGTAACACGAGACTAGAAGGACATAGAATAGTTGTGTAAAATCTTACCATAACGATAGATGTCCTTCTCTTCCATGTTGCAGTATTCCTTCCCTCCGTCCTTCCCCCTTCTTCCATTAAACTGTCCCTTCTTGGATGGCACTGGACTTGTACAGTTATCCTGGGACTGGGGTCCTCATTTGTGAAGTCTGATACGTGCAGACATCACTTTTATGGCCCACTTTCCCTCAGCCAACATCCCACATACCCTGCAGTGACTAGAAGCTTTTGTATACTGGCCGGACATTCGAGTAGCAAGAGAGGAAAACCCAAGGGTTTGGAATACTGCAACTTGGAAGAGAAGGACATATATGGTTATGGCAAGATTTTACACAACTATTCTTTCCCAAGTTTCGCACCAATGGGTTGGAACGTGGGGGGAAGGGGAGGTGCTGTCAGTATTGTAATTTGTAGAGAATTCCATTTTACCAAAGGGAATAATAATGCATTTTTTTTTGTATTTAGTATTAGATGATGGCTTTGGCACCAATCCTTTGTATTATCCCTTCTTTTAATATGTTGACTTTGTTGTGGGCTCCATGATTGCTCCCACTTTGCAATCATCAGTGAAATTGGTGAGCAAAAGGCCGTCTACTATGACTAGTAAGGGGCCCAGCACAGACCCCTGTGGTACTCTACTGGTGAATGGCCTACTAGGTGAGGTGGAGTCACCAGTTTTGACAGTGTGTGTTCTGTGAGTGAGCCAATTGGCTACTCATCTAGTAACGTAAGGGTTAATCCCTAGCTGGGAGAATTTCTTAACTGTTCCAGAGTGGGGGTTGTCAAAAGCCTTGGCAAGGTTAAGATAGGCTGTGTGCACTATCTTACCTTTTGTCCATGGCTTTGGTGACATTCTCAAAGAAGTCTACCAGGTTTAATAAGTATGAACTACCCTTAACAAAGCCAAACTGGCAGAGTCCAACATTTGGAGGTGGTCTATGTCCTTGTTGATAAGGTCCATAATAATTCTTTCCATGGCCTTGCAGATGACGCTGGTTAGATTTATAGGTCTATAGTTCCCAGTGTCAGTTGATGGCTTCCTTTTTTGCAGGGGGTTACTGTTGCTGTTCTCCACTCTGCAGGAACATAGCCAATTCTCAAACTGTGATTAAAGAGAAGCCCAAGTTGGTGTGCTGGGTCTTGTTTTAGATTGTTTAGTAAACAACCTGGGATTTTATCTGGTCCCATTGAGGCCATGTTTTTGGCTTTGGCAAGCACAGAGATGACCTGTTTTCTAGACATACTAGACAGATGGCTGGTGTCCGATATGCTTTGGGATGTGGTTGGTGGGGATAGGTGGGTGAAGTGTGTACTGAATCTGTCAGCTAGCAGGTTTTGGACAACTGTTTCTTCCTCTTGCTATATAATCTGTTTACACTTGAAGTCCACCACGGGTGCTTGTTTTTACAGGAAGACCTAGATGTCCTTCAAGAATGCAACTGCAGTCCTTACATATGGGTTGTCCTGCCTCAGGCAGCCCTCGGTCGGCCGGATTCCAAAGTCTGGGTCCTGCGTCGGCTGATGTCGCCTCGTCCCCGATGTCAGAGCGGCTGGGGTATAAAAGCATCAGCCGATGCCGTCTTCCTCCGTCTTTCTTGCCGCGCGGTGCCCGAAGCAGAAACAGTTCGCAAGTGCCAGTCGGTCAGCTCCTGTGTTATACGTATCCGAAGTCATCAAAAAGCTAAGTACCCCATTGGGGAACCTTTTCTTGCCTCAGCCGATGTCAGAAAAAAATGAAAAAGTTAATAATTGTTTGTCTTGTGGTAAACAAATACCTCATAAGGACTTCCATTCTTACTGCCTCCCCTGCCTTGGCCCAGACCACGATGTCTCGGCCTGTGCTTGCTTCAATAAGCGCACACTCAGGCGCTGGGCAGAGTTTGCTGAAGACTTTTTTGGCGATAAATACTCTTATATCATGCCATAGGAACAACCGACACCTCATATTTCCAAAAAACGGAAAGACCGGGACCAACATTCTCGGCCCGCGACTTCCACTGACACCACGCCAAAAACAACTGCGAGTGCATCGGTCTCTTCTGAGGCGGTTGTTCCTCCGCTCCAGACCGACGACACCACTTTACCGATCACTCCAGCCCCGGAGACTGTGCCGGTGCCGGTTGTTGATTTTCCTCCAGAAACTGAAGCCCAAGATTTGCCTGAGACCATACCGGTGGACAAGGTTACTCCAGCATGTGGGGCAGCTAGGCCCCCTATGTCTATGTCTATCAAGGCCTACACACGTGCTAAGGCTGCCAGCCAGGCTAAGTCTCACCCTCCTAAAGCTTTGCCTCAGCCCACTACTGATGAGCAAATCATGACTTTAGCTGCAGATTTAATTTCCTTAATCAGAGGCTCCCAGGCCCATCCTGACAGAGGTTCTCAGCCACCTTCTGACAAAAGGCCCAGGGTTGAGCATACAGACACCCTTTCTTCAGATGAAGCCTCTGGTGACTCGGATCACTCAGATACCCAGGAAGAGTCCTTCCAGGCCTACGAGGATTCTGATGCGGAGGAATCTATTCCTTCTGCCTCTCCTCCTGAGGATATTTATTTTGGGGAAATTCTCCACTCCATGAGAGAGCATTTTCAGTGGCAAGGTCAGGAATTCTCCGACTCCAGGAAACTGCTTCGTACCTTCCTTAAGCTTCCCCAACACAGGCCTTTAGCTATCCCTCCAGTGTTAGATGTACTAGATGATGTGTACTCAGATTCGAGTGCTTCTCCAGATTCTCTCCCCCCTGCTCCTGTCAAGCCGGACAGATACTACAGGGTTCCTGAAACTCACAAGCATTTCTTTAAGGCCCATTCTGTTGATCTAGAAACTATTTCCCAGGGGCCCAAAGGAGTGGCCACATCCACGGCCAAAAATCCTTTGCCCTCAGACAGGGAAGCTAGGTCCTTGGAGAGGTGGGGCAAAAAAGTTTATACCTCAACCACTCTTGCCATGAGGGCCCTAAATTGCCTTTTTCATATGTTTCAGTATCAGGATTTCTTGATGGATGAGTTGCAGAAAAAGTTAGCCTCTCCTGAGCCTTTAGATAGAAAGGCCTTGCAGGATTTGGTCCATAACACACAGCAGGTTAGCAATCATTTTCTTCAGTGTGGTTATGATGCATTGGAAGCTTCATGTAGGGCAGCTATGACAGGGGCCGTCATACGTAGACATGCATGGTTGAAAGAACAGGCATTGCCAGATCATGTTAAAGTAAAGCTTCTAGATGCACCTCTGGAAAAACACAAGCTATTTGGTGCTAATGCTCAGGATGAGTTGAAATCAATTGAGGAAAAGGCTAAATCAGTGCAAACAGTCAAGGATTTCCTCCAGGTTCAGCCACCAAGGTTCAGCAGGAATTGGCCTTCCAAGAATTGGTCCTTTCCGGACACTGACAAGTTTCAAAGGGGAAAAAACAGACGTGCCTGAGGAAGAGGGCAATACAGAGGCTCCTATAGGGGACGCCAATGGCAACCCACTAATCAGAGAGACGGAGCAGGGACTTCCCCTGCTCCACAGGGACAATCACAATGACTTGACTTTGTCACCGCCGACCAAGGCTCAAAGAGAAGCACCTTTAGGCGGAAAATTATCCTTATTTTCAAAATAATTGGCACATTTTAACAAAGGACAAATGGATTCAGGACATAATAGACCAAGGCTACAGGTTCCACTTCCATACTTTACCAACAAGACAAGGCATGCCGTACCTGCCACAAAATCAAAGGGCAGAGGCATTCGAGCAAGTTTCAAAGCCGATACAAATCCAAGCAATAGAAAAGGTTCCTCCTCAGGAACAAGGCCAGGGATTTTACTCAAGACTGTTTCTTGTTCCAAGAAAAGAAAAGCAATGGAGGCCTATACTGGACTTGTCCGTTCTAAACACTTTTCTCATTGTACCAAAATTCAAAATGCTGACTCTACAGCAACTCCTTCCCATGCTGGGCAAGGGGTCTTGGCTGGTTACTCTGGACCTCAAGGAGGCATACCTGCATGTCCCAATCAGACACAGTTGCAGAAGATACCTCAGATTTCTTGCAGGGTCAGAGCATTATCAATTCTCAGCATTGCCTTTTGGCTTATCTACTGCGCCCAGAGTATTCACGAAATGCCTGGCATCAGTAATTGCACACTGCAGACTCCAGGGGATACAAATATACCCTTACCTGGACGACTGCCTTATACAAGCGGACACCAAGCAAGCCTTGACAAAAAACTTGAATTATGTCATTCACTTACTACAGGCTTTGGGAAACAGTCAACTTACAAAAATCAAGACTACTGCCATCCCAACAAATATTTTTTCTAGGAGCCAAGCTAGACACAGAATCACAAATGGCTTACCTCACAGAAGAGAAGCAAGAACAATTACCACATTACTTCAAAAGCCTAGCAAAGCTCACCCAGATGACTGCAAGGAAAATCCTGCAGGCCCTGGGTTTCATGGCATCTTGCATTCTACTGATTCCACTGGCAAGACTACACATGAGAAAACTACAATGGTACCTAAAAAGTTTATGGTCTCAACACAGCCACAACTTAGAAGCAATTATCCCACTCATCCCATGTCTACAAAGGGAATTTCTGTGGTGGGCCCAAGCAAGCCAGTTAAACAAAGTTATGCCGTTCAATAAACCTCAAACAAGCCAAACCATTACAACAGACGCCACAGACCATGGGTGGGGGGGCACACATGGAGGGCAGATGCATTCAAGGGCAATGGACCCCCAGGAAGTACATCTATACATCAATCAAAAAGAGATGTTAGCAGTAATTCATGCAATCGAGGCCTTCAGAAAATATCTTCAACAAGGTCATCCGCTAATAGACAACACCACTGTTATGTGGTACATAAACAAGCAGGGAGGTACTCATTCTTACCCCCTTTGCAGACTAACGATGACTCTTTGGGAAAAGTCCCAGAAACTGAACATACAGCTGCAATCCCAGTTTGTTCCGGGCAGGGACAATGTTCTGGCGGACAGTCTAAGCAGAAACATCCTGGACCCGCACGAATGGATGTTGCATCAAGACATTTTTGCACAAATAACTCATGCATGGGGGAGGCCGGACATAGATCTCTTTGCCTCCCACCTCAATCATCATCTGAAAAAGTTCTGCTCAAGGACACATCATCCACAAGCCTGGTGAATAGATGCTCTCTCATTCAGCTGGAACTGTCTAACAATCTATGCATTCCCTCCTCTACCATTGATGACCAAGGTGTTACTGAAGATCAAAGCAGAGCAACCGAAAGGCATCTTAATAGCTCCAGATTGGCCAAGACAGCACTGGTATCCTTTACTAAGGAGCATAACTTACACCAAGCCGTGGCCCCTGCCTCAATGGCCTCTACTTTTGACTCAGCACAATTACAGGACGGTTCATCCCAACCTGCAAACTCTGCAGCTTGACAGCTTGGAGGGTTCCATGATTTCTCCCCATATCTCTCTCTCCAAGGAAGTTCAACAGATATTATTGGAAGCACGCAGACCTTCCACCAGAAAGACTTATTCAGCAAAATGGAAGAGATTCAACATCTGGAATACCAACAGGGGACAGGATGCATCAGTAATGAGCATCCCACAGATACTGGAATACTTGGCAGAAATGCTGCATAATGGACTTTCCTATTCTTCCATAAAAATACACGCTTCAGCAATTTCAGCAAAATACAACACTGATCCACCTGTGTTTTCACATCCTTTGCTAAGACAATTTCTAAGAGGGATAAAGAATATCAAACCTCCCAGAAAACCACCAGTGCCTGCATGGGACCTCAACTTCGTGTTGGAAAAATTAACTCTCCCTCCTTTTGAACCAGCAGCATCTGCAGAATTGCAATTTCTTTCCTGGAAAACAGTTTTCCTGTTGGCAATTACCTCAGCAAGAAGAGTTTCCGAGATACAGGCCCTCATGGCAGTACCTCCATTCCTCATTTTTCATCAGGACAGGGTTTCTTTAAGAACCAATCCTTCCTTTATGCCAAAAGTGATATCCAGGGTGTCTCTAAATCAAGCAATTCACCTGCCTACTTTCTTCCCCAATCCTCAAAACAAAGGGGAAAAGCTGCTGCACACTTTGGACATACACAGACAACTACGCTACTACTTGGACAGAACAAAGGCCAACAGAAAATCTGACCAACTATTTGTAGCATACGCTCCTGGAGTTTAAGGAAAGGCAATTTCCAAACAAACAATTTCAAAATGGATTGGACATTGCATCAGATTCTGTTATTCTTTCCATGGAAAGCGTGTGCCAGCCAATATCAGGCCACACTCCACCAGAGCTACAGCCACTTCCACAGCCTTCCTAAGAGGGGTGGCTACAAGGGACATTCTAGAAGCTGCTACATGGAGCTCCGTGCATACATTTTCCAAGCACTACAACCTGCCATTCAACTAGGGCATTAGCTACATCTGTAGCTTTTCAGGACAGGCTACCTATAGATTCCATTTGTGCAGCAGCCACATGGGCTTCTCCTCATACTTTTATCTCGCATTACAAATTGGATATGGCCTCCAGAAACCATGCCAACTTTGGTTCCACTGATGTCCTTCAAGGATGCATCTGCAGTCCTTACAAATGGGTTGTCCTGTCGTCAGGCAGCCCTTCGGTCGGCCGGATTCCAAAGTCTGGGTCTGGCCTCGGCTGGTGTCGCACTTCACCCGACGTCATAGCTGCAGTTATTCGGGTATAAAGGCATCAGCCGACGCCATTTTCCTCCGTCTTTCTTGCCGGGTGGCGCCCGAAGCAGAAGCTGTTCGCAAGTGCCGGTCGGTCAGAACCAGAGATTACTACCGAATACTACTACCGAAGACTTCTAAAAAGCTAAGTACCCCGTTGGGGTCTCTTTCTTGCCTCAGCCGATGTCAGAAAAAGTGAATAACTGTTTAACTTGTGGGAAACAAATACCTCATAAAGATTTCCACTCTTACTGCTTACCTTGTTTAGGCCCAGACCACGACATAGCAGCCTGTCTAGCCTGTGCTTCTTTTAACCGGCGGACGCTTAGACGTCGGTCGGAATTTGCTGAGGAGTTTTTCGGCTCCGATTTTGCTTATATTATGCCGTCGGATCCTCCGACTATGCAAATATCTAAAAAGCGCAAGGAAAAGGACCGACACTCGCGGTCCACGGTTTCGGCCGAAACCGCGGTTAAGCCAACCGCGAGTGTCTCGGTTTCGGCTGAAACCGAGCAAGCGGTTCTTCCTTCAGCCGAAAACTTACCTTCTACCGAGGCCTCTTCCAACCTGGTGGAATCGGCTTCTGAAATCCCACCTGCTGTTGCAGTTTCCCAGGAATTATCTGACACTATTCCCTTGGATATTTCAACCCCTGCACGTGGAGCTGCTAGGCCACCTGCAGCCATGTCTATTAAGGCCTTTGCCAGGGCTAAAGCTACTAAATCTGTGCCTGCTAAGACCCCCTCTCACAGGCCTAGCTCTAGTTCACAATTGCTTAGTTTAGCAGAGGATCTCATTTGTCTAATCCGGGGATCCCAACCTCAACCAGACAGGGCCTCTCACCCACCTCCAGAGAAGAGGCCTAGAGCAGAGCCCCCTGAGCCAGTTTCTACAGATGATTCCTCTGATGATTCAGATGATACAGACCCTCCAGAGGCTCCTTTCTCCCCTTATGAAGACTCTGATGCTGAAGAGTCCATCCCTTCTGCTTCTCCACCTGAGGAATTTTCCTTTGGGGAAACCTTGCATGCTATGAGGGAACAATTTCAGTGGCAGGGCCAGGATTTTTCAGACTCCAGAAAAAGGCTTAGAACCTTTCTGCATTTACCACAACATAGGCCTTTAGCCATACCTCCAGTTCTTTCTGTTGTAGATGATGCATTTAATGATGCTTGTACTGCTCCTGATTCTCTTCCTCCGGCCCCTGCTAAGCCCGATAGGTACTACAGGGTCCCGGACACGCATTACCATTTGTATAAGGCTCCTTTTGCAGATCCCGAGACTATCTCCCAAGGACCTAAGGCTGTAGCAGCTACCTCTGCCAAAAATCCCCTCCCCTCTGAAAGGGAATCCAGGTCCTTAGAGAGATGGGGTAAAAAAGTTTACACTTCTGCTACTCTTTCAGCTAGGGCCTTGAGCTGTCAATTTCACATGATCCAGTATCAAGAATTTATGCTAGACCAGTTAACCAAAAAGCTGTCCTCAGATGAACCATTAGACAAAAAATCTGTTCAGGAAATGGTACATAACATTCAGCAAGTCAGTAACCATTCTTTAAAATGCGGCTATGATGCACTGGAGGCTTCCTTTAGATCAGCCATGACTGGCACAGTTATCAGAAGGCATGCATGGTTAAAAGAGCAGGCCTTACCAGACCATGTCAAATCAAAACTATCAATTTGTTTGGCTCTCCTGCACAACAGGTGCTGAAGAAGATGGAAGAGAAGGCAAAATCTGTCCAAACAGTGAAAGATTTCTTACAGGTCCAACCTCCAAGGTTTAGCAGGAATTGGCCCTCCAAGAATTGGTCCTTTCCAGACTCCTCCAGAGCTCAGAGAGGCAGGAATAGGCGTTCAAGAGGCAGAAGCCAATCCAGGGGTGCCTACAGGGGACGCCAGTGGCAGGGTAACAACCAGCGAGGTACAGCCACAGACACAGCCACCACCGCAACTACAGGACAATCACAGTGACTTGGCTCTGGCACCGCCTACCAGGGAACAACTAGAAGCACCCTTAGGCCGGAAGCTAGCCTTTTTTTCAACAAACTGGCATTACATCACAAGAGACAAGTGGATTTTGCAGACAATAGACCAAGGTTACAGGTTTCACTTCCATACTCTACCAGGGAAGAGAGGAATGCCAAACCTACCTCCAAATCAAAAGGCAGAAGCTCTAAAACAAATATCTCAATTATTAAGGATGAGAGCTGTAGAAAAGGTACCATCTATAGAGCAAGGAAAGGGATTCTACTCCAGACTCTTCCTGGTACCAAGAAAAGAGAGCAAATGGAGACCTATTCTCGACCTGTCCGCTTTAAACACACTCCTCATTGTTCCAAAATTCAAAATGCTGACTCTACAGCAGCTTCTTCCCATGCTGGGCAAGGAGTCTTGGCTGGTAACTCTAGATCTCAAGGAGGCATACCTGCACGTCCCCATACGACCAAATTGCAGAAGATACCTCAGATTTCTTGCAGGATCAGAGCATTATCAATTCTCAGCATTGCCCTTTGGCTTATCTACTGCGCCCAGAGTGTTCACGAAATGCCTGGCATCAGTAATTGCTCATTGCAGGCTTCAGGGAATCCAAATCTACCCTTACCTGGACGACTGCCTGATACAAGCGGACAACAAAAACAAACTAGCAGAAGATTTGAAATGGGTCATTTACCTAATACAAGCCCTGGGATATACAGTCAATATCAAAAAGTCAAGGCTGATACCTTCCCAAAGGATTACCTATTTGGGTGCAGAGCTGGACACATCAAAACAAATGGCATTCCTAACAGTAGAAAAACAGGAGCAACTACCTCTCTACTTCTTGGCATTAACAAAGCAGAACCATCTAACAGCAAGAAAAGTCCTGCAAGCCTTGGGCTTCATGGCATCCTGCATAATATTGGTTCCACATGCCAGACTGCATATGAGAAAGTTACAGTGGTACCTAAGGAATTTATGGTCTCAACACAAGCACAGCCTAGAAACCCAAATTCAAATAATTCCATGCCTGAAGCAAGAATTCCTATGGTGGGCTCAGGCCTGTCAATCAAACACAGGATTGCCCTTCCACAGCACTCAACCAAGCCAAACCATCACGACGGACGCCTCAGACCTCGGTTGGGGGGCCCACATGCTGGACAAGTGCATACAAGGTTTATGGACTCAAGACCAGCTGCACCTACACATAAATCTAAAGGAAATGCTGGCAGTAAAACTGGCAATTCAGACATTCAAGCCATTTCTCCGACAAGGCCAATTGATGATAAGGACAGACAACACCACAGTTATGTGGTACATCAACAAACAGGGAGGCACACATTCGTACCCTCTATGCCGGATGGCACTGGACCTCTGGAATGTGGCCCTGAGCAACAACATTCAGTTACAATCAATTTTTGTACCAGAAAACATTCTAGCAGACATACTAAGCAGGACTACCACGGATGCCCACGAATGGATGCTGCATCCGGACATCTTCAAAACCATTACAAGAAAATGGGGACTCCCAGAAATAGACTTATTTGCATCCCCACGCAATCACCAGCTAAAGAAATTCTGCACAAGGACGTTCCACCCACTTGCTTGGAAGGTGGACTCCCTATCTTTCAGTTGGAAAAACCTGACAGCATATGCATTCCCACCACTTCCTTTGATGCACAAGGTGCTATTGAAGATCAAAGAAGACCGTCCAAGGATCATTCTGATAGCTCCAGACAGGCCAAGACAACATTGGTACCCATTACTGAGGAGCATGTCTCGGTAACAAATATGGCCTCTACCCCTAGTTCCCTTGCTGTTAACACAGAACAACTACAACATCCTGCATCCAAACCTGAAAACTCTGCAGCTGACTGCCTGGAACATTGCATAAGACCAATTAACCCAAATTTATCCCAAAGGGTTAAAGACATTATCCTGGAGGCTCGCAGACCCTAAACAAGAAAAAAATATTCAACAAAATGGAAAAGATATCTCATTTGGAGTACTGCAAAAGGAGAAGATGTGTCACTGGTAAACATAGCCAACATCCTGGAATACTTGGCAGAGCTCTTCCACAAAGGTCTGTCCTATTCTTCCATTAAGATTCATGCATCAGCTATTTCAGCAGAATACGACTTGGATCCTCCAGTCTTCTGACATCCTCTGCTCAGGCAGTTTCTGAGTGGAATTAAAAATGTAAAACCTCCTAGGAAGCCACCATTGCCAGCATGGGACTTGAACTTTGTGTTAGAAAAATTGACACTTCCTCCTTTCGAACCAGCAGCAACAGCAGAATTACAATACTTATCATGGAAAACTGCTTTCCTGCTGGCAATCACTTCAGCAAGAAGGGTTTCTGAGCTACAGGCATTAATGGCAGTACAACCCTTCCTGATCTTCCATTAAGATAGTGTCCATGAGAACAAATCCTACTTTTATGCCTAAGGTGGTCTCCAGAGTATCTTTAAATCAGGTTATCCACCTACCTACATTCTTCCCCAACCCACAGAACAGGGGAGAAAGACTGTTGCATACCTTGGATGTACATAGACAATTACGCTACTACCTGGACAGGACCAAGGGCAATAGAAAAACTGACCAGCTACTGGTAGCATATGCAACAGGAATGGAAGGAAAAGCAATTTCAAAACAGACAATCTCCAAGTGGATAGGAAATTGCATTAGATTTTGTTA
Source organism: Protopterus annectens (assembly GCF_019279795.1). Taxonomy (NCBI): domain Eukaryota; kingdom Metazoa; phylum Chordata; order Ceratodontiformes; family Protopteridae; genus Protopterus; species Protopterus annectens. Next base: position 1,539,097,340 of record NC_056729.1, on the reverse strand, counting down.
CTCCTACCATGGAAAGAAAACTCCAGAAAACATCAGGCCTCACTCTACAAGGGCTACAGCCACTACCACAGCTTTCCTACGAGGAGTGGCTACCAAGGACATTTTAGAGGCTGCTACTTGGAGCTCCGTGCATACATTTGCCAAGCATTATAATTTACCTTTATACTCTAGATCCCAAGCAGGTTTTGCCACTGCTGTTTTGCAAGGGATCTTAACTACACCATAACTTCATTTTTCCTCCTCTCCCAGTTTGGCTATGGTATTCTACCCATTTGTAAGGACTGCAGATGCATCCTTGAAGGACATAGTACAGTTTTGTACCTACCATAAATGTAGATGTCCGATAGGAATGCATCTGCAGTCAGGATTACCCACCCGCCTTTCCCCTCTATGGTACTCCTAGGGTATTTGCCCATCTTATAGCTAGCTGGGGGAATCTATTATGGTGTATTTGTTTGTATATATGTACATACATGCTTATTTTTTGTGTTTGCTCTCTACTATTTGGAATCATTGGCATTTATCCAAATTTAGCCTTCCTAGAGGGCACCTGGCATCTGGGGCAAGAAACACTCAGGAAAATGGCGTCAGCTGATGCCTTTATACCCAAATAACTGCAGCTATGACGTCGGGTGAAGTGCGACACCAGCCGAGGCCAGACCCAGACTTTGGAATCCGGCCGACCGAAGGGCTGCCTGACGACAGGACAACCCATTTGTAAGGACTGCAGATGCATTCCTATCGGACATCTACATTTATGGTAGGTACAAAACTGTACTTTCTCAAGAGTCTGTTCCGATAAGCCACCCGGGGTAAGGTGCTAGGGACGCGGTCCCATCCAGCAATAATGAAGGTGAGATTGACAACTTAACATTGAGAAGTTATGTACCTACCATAATGTTCCATGTTAGTTATCTTCTTCTCGCCTTCTTTCTTGCGTCCCACCCTCCTTCCCCCTTGCCTGGACAGACTGATAGGAATTTTTTGGATCTTCCATTGGGGTTTTCCTTCCCACATGTTCTACCACCTCTGTTCTCCCTTTTATGTTTGTGGTAGCTTACATACAGGTTTATATAGAGGTGGGTTCTTTTTCTCTCTTCTCCATACTATGGAGACCAGAACTGCTTGGTTTTAGCTATCAAACGAGATCTGAGTAGTTACCGCATAGCATTGTGGGATATAGATGAGCCCCGAGCCGGTGGAATTAGCTCTCGAGCTTTAGTATTGGCCGAGTCGGAGCCGAGGATCGGCTCCGAACCCATCCAGCAAGAAAGAAGGCGAGAAGAAGACAACTAACATGGAAAGTTATGGTAGGTACATAACTTCTCATTCGCTCTCATTTCCCCCTCTGGGGAACCCCCGAGAGACGCTCTGGTGCATGCTTGGCCTCCCGGTCTTCTTTATTCTTACCCTCCTCTTCCTCTGATGCTGAAGTTTCTTCAGAAAGTCAGCTGGTTGGGGAGCAGGATTGTCCTCATTGCCCCGTTTTGGCCTCGTCAAACTTGGTTCCCTTACATTTGGTCTCATCTGGTGAATCCTCCTTGGATTCTGGATCCCCGTCCGGATCTAATATCCCACCCCCTAGATCTCCCAGTCCCGAACCTGGACAATCTCAAGCTCACAGCTTGGCTGCTCCAGTTCCACTCGTAGCTAGGACTCCCGGTATTTCTTCCCCAGGTAAAACTATTCTAGTAGCAGCGCACAAGCCTTCTACTAGAAAGATCTATAGTAGCAAATGGAAACGTTTCTCCATTTGGGCGGAACGCCAAAATTTGGATCCTTTCACAGCTCCTTTGCTCGCTGTATTAGACTTTGTCAGGGCTGTTTCATCAGGGGGCTAGCTCCTCCACAGACAAGGTTCAACTAGCAGCTATCTCTCATTATCACGTGGGAGATGAACTGGGCCCTTTGATCACCACGAAATTGTGTAAGTCCTTTTTGAAGGGCACCTTTCTGCTCAGACCTCCAGTGAAGGATGTAGTCCCTCCTTGGGATTTAACGCTGGTGCTTCAGGCCTTGACAGCTCCCCCGTTTGAGCCTGCAGCTTCAGTAGATCTTAAATTCTTGTCATGGAAAACAGCCTTTCTTGTCGCTATCACCTCGGCTCGAAGGGTCTCTGAACTACAGGCCATCTATGTAAAACCCCCATACTTGACCTTTCACAAGGATAGAGTTTACCTCAGGACCAATTCCTCTTTTCTTCCCAAGGTTGCCTCTGAATCAAATATTAACCAGTCCATTAACCTGCCGGTCTTTTTTCCTAATTACCGTAACAAAGGGGAATACAAATTACACTCATTGGATGTGCATAGACAACTTTGCTTCTACATCCACAGGACATCTGGTCATAGGAAATCCGACCAGTTGTTCGTCTCCTTTGCCAATATTAACTTGGGTAAATCTGTGTCTAAAGTTACACTGTCTAGATGGATTGCACAGTGCATCCTTTTAGCATATGAAAGTTCGGGCAGGCCCGCACCTCAGGGAGTCCATGCCCACTCTACTCGATCTATGTCTACCTCTGCGGCTTTTAGAGCTAGAGTCTCTTTGGATGATATTTGCTCGGCAGCCACTTGGGCCTCATCTCATACCTTTATCAGTCACTATAAATTGGACATTATCTCCAGAGGGAGAGCATCCTTTGGCTCTGCAGTGCTCCGGAACATCCTTCCATGAAGGCCGCCCAAGGTTCAGGTAGCTGGGGACTCTGTCTCATAGGTTGCTGCACAAATGAAGTTAACTACTTCAGATTAAGAAGTTGTGTACTCACCATAACGTTCCATCTGAGTAGGTAAACTTCATTCGTCAGCAACTGTCCCTCCCTCCTGCCCCCTCACTTGCAAATGTATTCATACTCAGGTCCATGGGTTTTACCCACTTTATCTTGAGAATAATAATCTTATAGCAGTTTCTGCTGTTGGGCAAACTTGATCTGAGGTCAGTCAGGGTTGGCAGGGGATTATGGGTAGGGGGAGGAGCTTGGAGCTCGGATCTAAAGCTGTTGAAAACTGCCGGCTCGGATCCGAGGTCGGATCAGATTCCCATAGGTTGCTGACAAATGAAGTTTACCTACTCAGATGGAACATTATGGTGAGTACATAACTTCTTATTTTCATCCCTCATGGACATATAAGGGCTATTCAGCGAGTACCACAGCAAGAGCAGGGACAAGGATTTTACTCAAGACTTTTCTTGGTACCCAGAAAGGACAAAGCCTGGAGACCAATACTGGACCTGTCTATTCTAAACACTTTTCTGGATGTTCCAAAATTCAAAATGTTGACTCTGCAGCAGCTTCTGCCCATGCTGGGCAAGAAGGCTTGGATGGTAACTTTGGACCTCAAAGAGGCATACCTGCATGTCCCAATCAGACAATCTTGCCGAAGATACCTCAGATTCATACCTGGCTCAATGCACTACCAAATCTGTGCACTACCCTTTGGCTTATCTACTATGCCCAGGGTCTTCACAAAATGCCTGGCATCAGTAATTGCATTTTGCAGACAAGGAGGAATCCAAATATATCCTTACTTGGACGACTGCCTTATTCAAGCAGAGAACAAGGGCATTCTACTGAAGCATCTGGCGTTTGTAAAAAGATTACTAATTTGCATAGGGTACACAGTAAACGAAAAGAAATCAAAACTGGTACCCTCTCAAGAGATAATATTCCTGGGTGCAAGCTTAAATACAACTGCCCAGATGGCTTATCTCACTCCAGACAAACAAAGGCATCTGACTTCTTACTTCGAAATGTTGGCAACAAAGACCCAGTTATCTGCAAGAAAAATTCTACAGGCTTTGGGCTTCATGGCATCCTGCATTCTGCTAATTCCATATGTAAGACTGCATATGAGGAAACTACACTGGTATCTAAAAAGTGTTTGGACTCAACATTGCCACAGCCTGGAAACATTAATTACCCTCATTCCCTGCCTGCAACAGGAGTTTTGATGGTGGGCACAGGCCTGTCACCACAACAAGGGACAGCCATTCACTTTACCCACAGCCAGGCAGACACTAACAACAGATGCATCAGATTATGCCTGGGGGACCCACATGGCAGGCGACAGCAACCGACGCCGGACCAAGACTTTGGAATTCCGGCCGACTGCGGGACCGCCTGACGACAGGATAACCCAAGTGTGATGACTGCAGCAGGGTGTACACTCGAACATCTACATTTATGGTAGGTACAAAACTGTACTTTTTCAGGCCTCAACATTTGTATATTAAACCGACGCCATCAACAAAAACAAGGTCAAAAACAACTTCTATGTCTAAAAAACCAACGCATGAGCCACGTGCTCAGTCAAATGGCTGAGGATTTAATTACTTTGATCATGGGTTCCCAACCCAAACCCCCCCCCCCCTGCTAAGAGGCCTAGGCAAGGCACTGATTATGAATCTTCAGATCAGGATGTCCTTCAAGGATGCATCTGCAGTCCTAACAAATGGGTTGTCCTGCCTCAGGCAGCCCTTCGGTCGGCCGGATTCCAAAGTCTGGGTCTGGCCTCGGCTGATGTCGCACTTCACCCGACGTCATAGCTGTTGCGAATTGGGTATAAAGGCATCAGCCGATGCCATTTTCCTCAGTCTTTCTTGCCGCGCGGTGCCCGAAGCAGAAGCTGTTCGCAAGTGCCGGTCGGTCAGATCCAGAGATTACTACTTCCGAAGACTTCTAAAAAGCTAAGTACCCCGTTGGGGACTCTTTCTTGCCTCAGCCGATGTCAGAAAAAGTAAATAACTGTTTAACTTGTGGGAAACAAATACCTCGTAAGGATTTCCACTCTTACTGCCTTCCTTGCTTAGGCCCAGACCACGACGTAGCAGCTTGTCTAGCCTGTGCTTCCTTCAACCGACGGACACTTAGACGTCGGTCGGAGTTTGCAGAGGAGTTTTCGCCCGCTTTTGCTTACAAAATGCCGTCGGATACTCCGACTTCACAATTAGCTAAAAAGCGTAAGGAAAAGGACCGACACTCGCGGTCTGCGGTTTCGGCCGAAACCACGGTTAAGCCAACCGCGAGTGTCTCGGTTTTGGCTGAAACAGAGTCCACGGTTCTTCCTTCGGCCGAAAGCATACCTCCTATAGCCGAGGCCTCACACAGCATGGCTGAATCTGCTACTGAAATTTCCCCTGCTGTTGCAGGTTCCCAGGATTTATCAGATACTGTTCCTTTAGACATATCTACTCCTGCACGTGGAGCTGCTAGGCCCCCTGCATATATGTCTATCAAGGCTTTTTCCAGGGCTAAAGCAGCTAAAACTTCTAAGGCCTTGCCTGCTAAAATCCCCTCACACAGGCCTACCTCTAGTTCCAAAATGCTCAGCCTGGCTGAGGATCTCATTTCCTTGATCAGGGGATCCCAACCTCACCCTGACAGGGCCTCTCAACCCCCTCCAGAGAAGAGGCCTAGAGCAGAGCCCCCTGAGCCAGTTTCAACTGATTATTCCTCGGATGATTCAGAAAACTCAAATCCTCCAGAAGGCCCTTATTCTCCATATGAAGACTCTGATGCAGAAGACTCCATCCCTTCTGCCTCTGCTCCTGAGGAATTTTCTTTGGGGAAACCCTGCATGCTATGAGAGAGCAATTTCAATGGCAGGGCCAGGATTTTTCAGATTCAAGGAAAAGGCTAAGGACCTTTTTACATTTACCACAGCACAGGCCTTTAGCCATTCCTCCAGTACTAACAGTTGTGGATGATGCATTTAATGATGCTTGTACTGCCCCTGACTCTCTACCCCCGGCCCCTGCTAAGCCCGACAGATATTACAGGGTCCCGGACACACACTTTCACTTGTATAAGGCTCCTATTGCAGATCCTGAAACTATTTCACAGGGCCCCAAAGCTGTAGCAGCTGCCTCTGCCAAAAAACCCCTCCCCTCTGAAAGAGAATCTAGGGCATTAGAGAGATGGGGTAAAAAAGTTTATACTTCTGCTACTCTTTCAGCTAGGGCCTTAAACTGTCAATTCCACATGATTCAGTATCAGGAATTTTTGTTAGACCAGCTAAATAAAAAACTGTCCTCTCCTGAACCTATAGACCGTAAGTCCCTTTAGGATTTGGTACATAACACTCAGCAGGTCAGTAATCATTCCTTAAAATGCGGCTATGATGCACTGGAGGCTTCCTTTAGATCAGCTATGACTGGTACAGTGATCAGAAGGCATGCATGGTTAAAAGAGCAATCCTTACCAGACCATGTAAAGTCAAAGCTTCTAGATGCTCCCATGGAGAAACAAAGTTTGTTTGCCTCCCCTGCACAGCAAGTGCTAAAGAAGGTGAAAGAAAAAGCAAAATCTGTCCAAACAGTCAAGGATTTCTTACAGGTCCAGCCTCCGAGGTTTAGTAGAAATTGGCCTTCGAAGAATTGGTCCTTTCCAGACACTTCCAGAGCACAGAGGGGCAGAAATAGGCGCCCAAGAGGCAGAGGCCAATCCAGAGGTGCCTACAGGGGACGTCAGTGGCAGCCTAACAACCAGAGAAGTACTGCCACAGATCCAGCTACTACCACTTCCACAGGACAGGCACAATGACTTGACTCTGATACCGCCTACCAGGGAACAACTGGAAGCACCCTTAGGCGGAAAGCTAGCCTTATTTTCCGTAAACTGGCATTATATTACAGGAGACAAATGGATTTTACAGACAATAGACAAAGGCTACAGGTTTCACTTCCACACTCTACCAAAAAAGAGGAATGCCAAACCTACCACCAAACCAAAAAACAAACGCTCTAGAACAAATCAACCACTTACTAAGGATGAGAGCTATAGAAAAGGTACCGCCTATGGAACAAGGACAAGGATTTTACTCCAGACTTTTCCTGGTACCAAGGAAAGAAAACCAATGGAGACCTATTCTCGACCTGTCCGCTCTGAACACATATCTCATTGTTCCAAAATTCAAAATGCTGACCCTACAGCAACTTCTTCCCATGCTGGGCAAGGAGTCTTGGCTGGTGACTCTAGATCTCAAGGAGGCATACCTGCACGTCCCTATACGACCAGATTGCAGAAGATACCTCAGATTTCTTGCAGGATCAGAGCATTATCAATTCTCAGCATTGCCCTTTGGCTTATCTACTGCGCCCAGAGTATTCACAAAATGCCTGGCATCAGTAATTGCTCATTGCAGGCTTCAGGGAATTCAGATTTATCCATACCTGGACGACTGCCTAATACAAGCGGACAACAAGACCAAATTAACAAAAGATTTGAAAAAGGTTATACAACTACTGCAAGCCCTGGGATACACAGTCAACATGAAAAAGTCAAGGATGGTACCATCCCAAAGGATAACATTCTTGGGTGCAGAACTGGACACTTCAAATCAGATGGCATTTCTGACAGCAGAAAAGCAAAAACAACTACCACTCTGTTTCATGGCATTAACAACACAGAACCAGCTTACAGCAAGGAAAGTCCTGCAAGCCCTGGGTTACATGGCATCCTGTATAATATTGATTCCACATGCCAGACTGCATATGAGGAAGTTGCAATGGTACCTAAGGAATTTATGGTCTCAACACAAGCACAGTCTAGAAGCCCAGATTCCAATAATTCCATGCCTGAAGCAAGAATTCCTGTGGTGGGCTCAGGCCTGTCAGTTGAACAGAGGACTGCCTTTCAACAAGCCTCACCCAAGCCAGACTATCACCACGGACACCTCAGACCTCAGTTGGGGGGCACACATGGTGGACAAGTGTATACAAGGCCTATGGACACAAGACCAGCTGAACCTACACATAAATCAAAAAGAGATGCTGGCAGTGAAACAGGCAGTTCAGACATTCAGACCGTTTCTTCAACAGGGTCATTTGCTGATAAGGACGGACAACACCACAGTCATGTGGTATATCAACAAACAAGGAGGCACACACTCATATCCTCTATGCCGGATGGCAATGGACCTGTGGAATGTGGCCCTGAACCTCAACATTCAGCTCCAGGCCATATTTGTGCCAGGGAAAGAAAATATACTAGCAGACACCTTAAGCAGAACTACCACGGATGCCCACGAATGGATGCTGCATCCAGACATCTTCAAATCCATTACAAAGAAATGGGGACTACCAGAAATAGACCTGTTCGCATCCCCTCACAACCACCAATTGAGGAAATTCTGCACAAGGACATACCACCCACTTGCTTGGAAGGTGGACTCCCTCTCCTTCAGTTGGGAAAACCTGACAGCATATGCATTCCCACCTCTTCCTTTGATGTACAAAGTGCTACTGAAGATCAAAGAAGATCACCCAAAGATCATCCTGATAGCTCCAGACTGGCCGAGGCAGCATTGGTACCCGCTACTGAGGAGTATGTCTCTGACACACGCATGGCCTCTACCTCTAGTTCCTTTACTGCTAACACAGAACAACTTCAAGATACTACATCCAAACTTGAAAACACTGCAACTAGCTGCTTGGAATATTACATAAAACAAAATAACCCAGATCTATCTCAGAGGGTTAAAGACATTATCCTGGAGGCTCGCAGACCCTTCACAAGGAAGACTTATTCAGCCAAATGGAAAAGATACCTCATTTGGAGTGCAGCAAAAGGAGAAAATGTATCATTAGCAAACATAGCTAACATCCTGGAATATTTAGCAGAACTTTTCCACAATGGCCTGTCTTACTCCTCCATTAAGATTCATGCATCAGCAATTTCAGCAGAATACAACATGGATCCTCCAGTCTTCTCTCATCCTCTACTCAGACAGTTCCTGAGAGGAATTAAAATGTAAAGCCTCCAAGGAAGCCACCTTTGCCTACATGGGACCTTAACTTTGTGCTGGAAAAGTTAACACTTCCCCCTTTCGAACCAGCAGCAACAGCAGAATTACAGTTCTTATCTTGGAAAACTGCTTTCCTGCTTGCAGTCACTTCAGCAAGAAGGGTTTCTGAATTACAGGCATTAATGGCAGTACAGCCCTTCCTTATCTTCCATCAGGATAGAGTGTCCTTGAGAACTAACCCTACTTTTATGCCAAAAGTGGTCTCCAGGGTATCATTGAACCAAGCAATCCACCTACCAACATTCTTCCCCAACCCACAGAACAGGAGGGAAAGACTACTACATACCTTGGATGTGCACAGGCAATTGCGCTACTATCTGGACAGAACCAAGAACAATAGAATAACTGACCAGCTTCTGGTAGCATATGCAACAGGAATGGAAGGAAAAGCAATTTCAAAACAGACAATCTCAAAATGGATAGGAAATTGCATTAGATTTTGTTACTCTTTTCATGGAAAGACAACTCCAAAAGACATCAGACCTCACTCCACAAGGGCTACAGCCACTACTACAGCTTTCTTACGAGGAGTGGCTACCAAAGACATTTTAGAAGCTGCTACTTGGAGCTCCGTGCATACATTTGCCAAGCATTATAATCTACCTTTATACTCCAGATCCCGAGCAGGTTTTGCAACTGCTGTTTTGCAAGGGATCTTAACTGCACCATAATCATCTTAGTGCCTCCTCCCCCAGTTTGGCTATGGTAATCTACCTATTTGTTAGGACTGCAGATGCATCCTTGAAGGACATAGTACAGTTTTGTACCTACCATAAATGTAGATGTCCGAGAGGTATGCATCTGCAGTCAGGATTACCCACCCTCCTTCCCCTCTGTGGTACTCCTAGGGTATTTGCCCATCTTGTAGCTAGCTGGGGGGGATCTATTATGGTGTATTTGTTTGTATATATGTATATACATGTTTATTTTTGTTTGTTCTCTACTGTTTGGAATCATTTACATTTATCCAAATTTAGCCTTCCTAGAGGGCACCTGGCATCTGGGGCAAGAAACACTGAGGAAAATGGCATCGGCTGATGCCTTTATACCCAATTCGCAGCAGCTATGACGTCGGGTGAAGTGCGACATCAGCCGAGGCCAGACCCAGACTTTGGAATCCGGCCGACCGAAGGGCTGCCTGAGGCAGGACAACCCATTTGTTAGGACTGCAGATGCATACCTCTCGGACATCTACATTTATGGTAGGTACAAAACTGTACTTTTCCATTTCTTCTGATTCCTCTTCTGATCAGGAATTTTCTATTCCACCTTATAAGGATTCTGATGCAGAGGAATCCATCCCATCTGCATCTCCACTTGAGGATTACTCTTTTGGAGAGACTTTGCATTCTTTACGGGAACATTTTCACTGAGGGAGTCAGGAATTCTGTGAATCAAAAAAGAGGCTTAGGGATTTCCTTCTTCCTCATCATAGGCCTTTGGCAGTACCTCCTGTATTAGACATTGTTGATTATGTGTTCTCGGAATCAAGCATGGCTCCCGATTCCCTGCCTCCAGCTCCTATAAGCCAGACAGATATTACAGGGTTCCTGACTCCCACAAATTTCTTTTCAAAAATCCTGCTGCTGATCCTGAGACTATTTCTCAGGGTCCCAAGGGTGTTAAGGCTTCCACAGCCAAAAATCCTACCCCTTCTGACAGAGATTCCCGGGCACTGGATAGATGGAGTAAGAAGGTTTCTACGTCTGCAGCCTTGGCAATCAGGGCTTTAAACTGCCAGTTTCATATGCTTAAATATCAACAGCATGTTATGGGCTTACTGAAACAGAAAATTATGTTGATTTCTGATTGTGTGGAAAATAGAGTTACAGGATTCATTGCATTCAGCAGAACAGGTTGGAAAGCATACTTTGCAATGTGGTCTTGATTCCTTGGAGGCCTCTTGCAGGGCCGCCGTAATTGGATCTGTGATAAGAAGGCATGCCTGGCTCAAGGAGCAAAATCTGCCTGATCATGTTAAAGCTAAATTGTTGGATTCCCCTTTACAGCATGATAGTTTGTTTGGTAATAAGGCAGAAGAGGTTTTAAAGAAAATGGAAGACAAAGCTAAATCTATGCAAACTGTAAAAGATTTCTTGCAAGTGCAGCCTACTAAGAATTGGTCCTTTCTTGTGTCCAACAGAGTCACTCAGGGCAAACCCAAGACGCTCAAAAGGCTCCAGATTTCAATCACAGGGATTTTACAGGTCAAAGCAATGGGGTGCCTCCACCTCCAAATCTGGAGGTAACAAAGCACAACCCTACAGTAAGCAGTTTCAATGACTTTCCTCTACCATCTCCAAGCACTTATCTTTTGGCAGCCCCCTTGGGGGGAAAACTAGCACTTCATGCTCAAAATAGGCAGTTAATTACCCAGGACAAGTGGGTATTAAACATAGTATCCCAGGGGTACAGATTTCATTTCCATACTTTGCCAATTCTAAACAGATGGCCAGATCTGCCACAAAACCAGTGGGTAGAGGCCCAGAAACAAGTCATAACCCCAATGGATATGAGGGCTATTCAACCGGTACCAGAAAAGGAAAAAGGACAAGGATTTTATTCGAGACTTTTCCTGGTACCCAGAAAAGACAAATCATGGCGCCCAATACTGGACTTAACGATTCTGAACACGTTCCTGGACATTCCAAAATTCAAAATGCTGACTTTACAACAGCTACTGCCTGTGCTAGGCAAGAATGCCTGGTTGGTAACTGTAGACTTAAAAGAGGCATACCTGCATATCCCAATAAGGGAATCTTGTAGAAGATACCTCCGCTACAAAGCAGTTTTTTGCATTACCAATTCTCTGCAGTGCCCTTTGGCTTATCTGCTGCGCCCAGGGACTTTACAAAGTGCCTGGCACCAGTAATTGCATTCTGCAGACAAAGAAACATTCAAATATATCCTTACTTGGACGACTGTCTCATTCAAGCAGAGAACAAGGACGCTCTTCTACGATACCTGGCGTTTGTGAAAAGGCTCCTAGCATGCCTAGGGTACACAATAATCGAAAAGAAATCCCAACTGGTACCCTCTCAAAAGATAACATTCCTGGGTGCAAGCTTGCATACAACTGCCCATATGGCTTACCTCACGCCAAACAAAGGCAACTGACTACTTACTTCAAACTGATGGCAACAAAGACCCAGTCTTCTGCAAGACAAATTCTGCAGGCTGTGGGCTTCATGGCATCCTACTAATTCCATATTCAAGACTGCATATGAGGAAGCTTCAATGGTACCTAAAATGTTTATGGAGTCAACATTCACACAGTCTGGAAACAATGATTCTTCTCATCCCCTGCCTGCAACAAGAGTTTCTATGGTGGGCAAAGGCCTTTCACCAAAACATGGGACGGCCCTTCACTCTACCCCCTGCCAGCCAAACCTTAAAATGGCCTAACAGCCTTCAAGGACTTACTTCATCCAGGACAACTACTGATAAAGACGGACAACACCACCGTCATGTGGTATATAAACAATCAAGGGGGCACACACTCATACCCCCTTTGCAGATTAGCCATTTAATTGTGGGACACAGCTTTGACCTACCAAATAAATCTTCAAACTCAATTCCTGCCAGGAAAACAGAACACTCTGGCAGACGATTTAAGCAGAAGTCTTATGGATCCTCACAAGTGGAAACTAAATCCACAAGTATTCAGCATAAAAGAGAAATGGTGTAGCCCAGACATAGATCTATTTGCCTCTCCTCAAAATTATCAATTGAAAAGATTCTGCACAAGGACTTATCACAGACAAGCATGGAAAGTTGATGCCCTATCATTCAGTTGGAAAAACCTGTCAGTTTACGCCTTTCCTCCTCTGCCTCTTCTACCCAAGGTCCTCCTAAAAGTCAGACAAGAAAAGCCAAAGATGATATTAATTGCCCCGGACTGGCCCCGCCAATACTGGTACCCAATCCTAAGGAACTTGTCTCAATACCCAGCTTGGACCTTGCCTCAAAGACCACAACTACTGTCCCAGCAAAACAATCAGATCCTCCACAGTCAACTACAGACTCTGAACCTGGCAGTATGGCTAATCATACGAACGACACCTCTTAGTAAAGCTGTGATGGATGTCATTTTGGAAACCAGAAGGCCTAGTACTAGAAAATCTTATGCTGACAAATGGAAGAGATTCTGTGCTTGGAATCAAGCACAAGGAACTGATACAGCAGAACCACATATTCCTCAGATATTACAATACTTATCTGAGATGCTTGACAAAGGCCTATCTTTCTCATCAATCAAAATCCATGCCTCTGCCATTTCGGCTCATTACAATACAGAGCCATCAGTCTTTTCTCATCCTTTACTAAAGCAGTATCTTAGAGGAGCCAAAAACCTAAGGCCTCCTAGAAGATCACCATTACCTGCATGGGACCTCAATTATGTGTTGGAAAAGCTCACCCTGCCTCCATTTGAACCAGCCGCTACCGCTGATATAAAGTTCTTATCATGGAAGACCACTCTTCTACTAGCAATTACTTCAGCAAGAAGAGTTTCAGAGCTACAGGCCCTTATGGCTGTAGAGCCTTACCCAGACAGGGTGTCTCTGAGGACAAATCCTACTTTTATGCCTAAGGTGGTTTCCTGTGTGGCTCTTAACCAAACAATTCATCTGCCAACTTTTTATCCAAACCTGCAGAACAAAGGGGAGAGAATTCTGTATTCCTTGGACGTACACAGACAGCTAAGATTCTAATTGAGCAGGACAAAAGCTCTAAGAAAAACTGAGCAATTACTAGTGTCATATGCTGCACGATCAGAAGGAAAAAGGGCATTAGGTCTCATTCCACCAGAGCTGTAGCTAGTTCGGCAGCCTTTCTCAGAGGAGTACGAACCAAAGACATTCTAGAGGCTGCTACTTGGAGTTCTGTTCACACCTTTAGAAAACATTACCATTTGCCTCTCTACTCTTAAGTCCAGGACAAGCTTTGCCACTGCACTGCTGCAGGGCCTTATAGCCGCATCTAATGCTGTTTAGCTCCAGCTTCCCAACCATAGCTTTGGGATTCTACCCAAATGTATTGACTGCAACAGTGAAACACGAAGAACATAGTACAGTTGTGTACACTTAGCATAAATGTAGATGTTCGAGTGTATTCACTGTTGCAGTCCAGGTTACCCTCCTGCCATCCCCCTGTCATTCTACAGTTTATCTTTCCTTCTCTATCTTCTACAACCTATGTGGTGTATTTGCTTGTAGATGAAGGTATATATGCATATATATATATATATATATATATATATATATATATATATATATATATATATATAATGTAATATTGCTACCGTTTTGGGGGCACCTGGCATTGGGGGCAAGAAAAACTAAAGAAAATGGTGTCTGCTGCATGTTTTATACCCCTGACGACCTGATGTCATGGAAGGGAAGACAGCAACCGACGCAGGACCAAAGACTTTGGAATTCAGGCTGACTAAGGGCAACCTGCCAGCAGATTATCCAAATGTAATGACTGTAATAGTGAACACACTCGAACTTCTAAATTTATGGTACGTGTACACAACTGTACTTTGCTATGAGTTTTGAGCAAGTGCCGGGCTGAGAAGTGAATGCTTTGAGTGCTTAAGTTGAAAGTTTGTCTAATTCCAAGGAAAAAATTGAAGAGTAGACTTTGTGGAGCCAGGAATAGTTATACCCTAGCTAACCAGCACTGCCCGGCTCACAAAACCGCGCAAATGCAGGTTTTATAGCAGGGAAATGAAAGAGATAGAAATTAGCCCAAAATGGCCAATTAACTACTGACGTCTGGGCAGAAACCACTCCACCAGGGACAGATAGGCTGCTCAAAGCTCCCCTCTCTCACAGGTGACCAGAGAAACTTCCTTCTTTCCAAGTAAGGTATGGGCAAACACAGAAACGTGTAACACAGCCCTGAATTCAGCACTAACCTGAAAACTTGGTTATACTAGCTTAGAAAGGTGGGAAAACAAGTATATATTTTTTTTTTTTTTTTTTTTTTCAGAAAATAAAGCAGATACAATCAGAAAAACAAATGGCTATCACACAAGTGTGTAGCCTACAACAGTTTTAAACAGGTAATTTAAACACAAAAACAACTTTGTTAAAGTGCAGGCAGTAAAATAAGTACAGTATGTAGCTGAAACAAGCTTTTTAAATCACAGAACCTCTACAAAATTGGCGTTTTAGGCGGAATTAGCTAAAGGCAGCAAGAAAATGCAGAAAAATAATACTTAATCACTCCAAAGTCTCTCTGCTGCTGTAGAACTCTGCAGGGCACCAGGCAGGAGCTTGCTGAGCTGTATACAAGCGCAAAAACCTCATAAATGTCCAATAGGCATGCAAAATATCTATATTTTTATCCTTGTCCAAATAGCAATATTAGTGTGTGCTCTGCATTTGCGCATATGACCTTTTGTAGCTTTTTATCATCACTAAAAATTTACTTAAAAATCAAATGAAAAAACACTATTGCTAGGATGCATCTGGAATCCCCTTCTTTGGATATCCTCCACAGTCGAGGAAAGAGTCTTAAAAAAAAAAAAAAAGAAAGAAAATATTAATTTTCCAACTTCTTTAGGTGGAAATCATGTGTATGTCTGAGGCTGATAATAACCCAAAGACCACCCAGCATCTAGACCCGTTTCTGTTATCGAGAACCATTTAGAAGCTGATAAGGCTTAAGCAGCTAGCACATTCTGACAAACTGAACAGGTGGCCAGCAAAGCCTCAAAGGGAGAGCTAAGTTCATATCCAAGGGCCCTGGTGGTCTTCTTCAGATTTTAGTAAACAAGGACACCCCAGGCTCTCTCATGGAGGTGCAGTCAGGGTTTATTTTTCCTCAGATTGTCACTGGTGTCCCTAAACAAGAGAAAACAAGATCTATTTCCGTGTGTGTGTGTATGTAGTGCATGTCTAGATATCTAATGTGTGTGTGTATATAATTGTGTATATGTAGTGCATATATATATGATGTTCTTCGTGTTTCACTGTTGCAGTCATCACACTTGGGTTATCTGCCTGTAGGTAGCCCTCAGTCGGTCTGAATACCAGAGTGTTAGGATTTCTGCGTCGGATGCTGTTGCTTCTTCCAACTACGGTGGTGGTGCTGTGGTAGCGTTGTCCTGTTCGATTCTCAGCTAGAGCGTCTTCTGTGTGGAGACATGCGTGAATGGGCGTACCTTCGTTGAAGGTTGTGCTTCAAGGCCGGCAACTCGGCACGTAAAAATCTACTGCTAATCATTAGCAGACCGGAGTTCCACTGTGGCGACCCCTAACCGGGAAAAGCCAAAAGACACAACATGATGTTGCTTCTTATGACGTCAGGTCGTCGGGGGGTTTAAAACAGTCTGCCGATGCCATTACATCAGTTTTTCTTGCCAAGGAGGAGCCCGAAGCAGAAGCAGATCATACGTGCCGGTCGGCCACTACCCGAAATTTTTTTTTTCGAGTTTCAAACCTGAAGCCTTCTAAAGCTAAGTACCCCGTTGGGGATCCTTTTTTTCTTGATCAAACCAATGTCAGAAAAAGTTAACAATTGGTCTTGCCTGTGGAAAGCAAATAACTAACAGAGATTTTCATTCTTACTGCGTCACCTGTTTAGGCCCAGTCCACGACGTTCCTCGCTGTCGGTTTTGTGCCTGAATGCCCGAACCATTTGTTGTCAGGATATCTTTGTCGCTAAATTCTTTTGTTCTCATTCTCTGTATTCTGAAATGGCTTTGATAAGCCATCCGACTACCAATCCTCCGAAAAAACGTAAAGCTAAAGACAGACCACATAGGTCCAAAATTGCCGACGATGCTTCCATTAAACCAGTCTGCCGGTACTCAGTGAGGTGCCTTTGCAGCCCCTGATGCCCACTTCTACAGATTTGCAGGCCTTTGCTGAGACACATTCGGAGTCCGGTATGCCGCAAGATGCTTCTTCGACTATGGAACCTGCGGATGTCTCTACCTTGGATGGGTCTGGAGCCGCTGTGCAGGCACCACTTTCTGAGGGTGTATTCCGACCTACCAATGTTCAAATTAAACCGACGACTTAGTTTTTAGCTAAAACTACCAAGTTTCTTAGGCCCAGAGTACGCAACTACGCTTACAAAACTGATGACCAAAGCACATGCTCAAGTTCCCATGCCACAAAAACAAATGCTTAGAATGGCTGAAGACCTTATTACCCTAATTAGGGGAAGCCAGTCTTCCCCTGCTAAGAGACAAAGAATTGAGTTTCATTCTGATTCTACAAACCAGGAGTCCGATGACTCTGACCCAGGCCTCTAGCTATACCCCCTGTCCTGGATGATGTAGATGATGTCTTCATGGAATTTAGTCTTAATCCAGACACTTTACCCCCGGCCCCTAGAAAACCTGACAGGTACTACAGAGTACCTGATTCTCACAAATTTCTCTTCTAGAATCCTACTGCTGATCCAGAGACCATTTCCCAGGGGTCTAAAGGTATTAAGGCTACTATAGCCAAAAACCTTACCCCTTTAGACAGGGATTCCAGAGCTTTAGACAGATGGGGTAAGATGGTATATACCTCTGCAACTCTTGCCGTCAGGGCATTGAATTGCCAGTTTCACATGTTGAAGTACCAGCAACATATTATGGAACTAATTAAACAAAAAATGGTGTTACTTCCAGATTGTGCAGAAAATAGATATATACAAGAGTTAATGCATTCTGCTAACCAAGTTAGTAAGCATACTTTGCAGTGTGGCTTTGCCCTAGAAGTATCTTGCAGGACTGCAGTCACTGGGTCTGTACTGAGAAGGCATGCTTGGCTGAAGGAACAAATATTGCCAGATCATGTCAAATCCAAATTACTAGACACTCCTTTAAATAAGGATCGTTTGGCACCAAAGCAGAAGTTGTTCTTAAAAACATGGAAGAAAAAGCTAAATCTATGCAAACTGTTAAAGAATTTTTACAAGTGCAGCCACCTAGATTCAGTAGGCATTGGCCTTCTAAAAACTGGTCCTTTCCAGCCCCTTCCAGGCCTTCTCAGACCAAACCCAGGGGAAACAAGCCACCCAGACTACAGTCTCAGGGTATGCAGAGATCTAAACAATGGAGTGCTCCCACCTCAAAAACAGGGAGTGGTAAGCCGCCCCCTTACGGAAAAAGTTCACAGTGACTTTTCAGTTGTCCTTCCCTGCCCTGCCCAATTACTTGTGCCCCTAGGAGGAAAACTTGCCCTTCATGCAAAAAAATTGGATGTCCATTACTCAGGACCGATTGGCCCTAAACATTGTATCCCAGGGGAACAGATTCTACTTCCATACACTGTCAACCCCAAGTGGGTTTCCAAACCTTCCTCCAAACCAGTGGGGAAAGGCTCAAAAGCAAGTACTTTCCATGCTCAATATCAGAGCTATTCAACCTGTTCCAGTAGAACAAAGTGGCAGGGTTTCTACACCAGACTTTTCCTGGTGCCCAGAAAAGAGGGCTCTTGGCACCCAATCCTGGATCTATCAATTCTCAACACCTTTCTGGTGGTCCCAAAATTCAAGATGCTTACCCTGCAACAGCTTCTCCCTGTGCCAACCAAGGATCCCTGGTTAGTCACTATAGACTTAAAAGAAGCTTATCTGCACTTATGCAGAAAATATCTTCGCTTCAGGGCAGGCTGTATCCACTGTCAGTTCTCTCCACTTCCCTTTGGCTTATCTACTGCGCCCAGAGTATTCACAAAGTGCCTGGCACCAGCCATTGCATACTGCAGGCAGAGAAATATCCAAATTTTCCCATACTTTGATGATTGCCTGATTCAGGCGGACAGTCAGGAATTGCTGCTTCAGCACCTGGCATTTGTAAAAAGCCTTCTCACTTCATTGGGGTACACCATCAACAAAAAGAAATCACAACTGGTGTGCCTAGTCAAAATATTGTATTCCTGGGAGCAAGCTAGGACACAACTTCCCAGATGGCATTTCTCACTTCAGGAAAAACAGGTCTATCTGACAAACTACTTCAAACAAAGCTACCAGAACCTAGCTATCTGCAAGGAAAATACTGCAAACCGTAGGGTTCATGGCCTCATGTATTGTGTTAATTCCGTATGCAGGACTGCATATGAGGAAACTTCAAGTGGTACCTAAACTTATGAACCTATAAGGAAACTTCAATGGTACTTAAAAGTCTTTGGTGCCAACATTCTCAGGTCCTGGAAACAGTAAGGGCAGAGTTCCTTTGGTGGGCAGAAGCATGCAACCACAACAATGGACTGCTTTTCACTCAACCCCTCGCCGCAACAAACCCTGACAACAGACGCATCAAACTATGCATGGGGGGCTAACATGGCAGGCAAATGCATTCAGTGCCACTGGAGCCCAAGCCAAATTCTCCTGCACATCAATCAAAAAGAGATGCTAGCTGTATAGAATGCTTTGACACCCTTCAAATGCCTAATCCTTCCAGGACAGCTTCTTATAAAAACAGACAACACCACAGTTATGTGGTACATAAACAAGCAGGGGGGAGGAGCCCATTCTTACCCAATCTGCAGGTTAGCCATGGTCCTGTGGAACACAGCCTTGAGCAACCAAGTGCATCTACAAGCTCAGTTCCTGCCTGGCAAACAAAATTCACTGGCAGATGTCTTAAGTAGAAATTTCCTAGACCCACACAAGTAGAAATTGGAGCCCAACACCTTCAACCTTCTAATCCAGAGGTGGGACTCTTTGCCTCCCCTGAGAACCACCAGTTGAGCACATTCTGCATCAGGAACCCTCACAGCAGGGCCTGAAAGGTGGATGCCCTATCTTTCCAATGGGAAAACCTCTCAATTTATGCCTTTCCCACTCTGCCCCTCCTCTCAAAAGTACTACTCAAGATAAAACAGGACAGGCCAAGGGCAATTCTTATTGCCCCAGACTGGCCATGCCAGCACTGGTACCCACTCTTACACAGTCCGACAACAGTGCCACCCTGGCACCCCACCAGACTCCTACCCTGCTGTCTCAGTAGGAGGGACATATTTTGCATCCACAGTTGCAAACCCTAAACCTTGCAGCCTGGCTTACCCCCGAATACACCACCAGCAACCTTCAGCAAACAAGTGCTGGATGTCATTCGTGAAGCCAGAATGCCTAGTACTAGGAAATCCAATGCTGAAAAGTGGAAAAGATACTGTTCTTGGAGTCAGTCTCAAGGAAAGGATACAGCAGTGCCCTCCTTACTTCTAATCCTGGATAAACCTAGCAGAGCTACTCCACAGAGGCCTATCCTTCTCCTCCATTAAGTTTCATGCCTCTGCCATCTCAGCTCATTATAATACTGAGCCACCTCTATTTTCTCACCCTCTCATCAAACAGTTCCTGAGAAGGGGTAATAACTTAAGGCCCCCTAGGAGAGAACCCACTCCTGCCTGGGACCTTACCTTTGTACTGGAAAAGCTCACACTTACCTCTTTTGAACCTGCTGCTTCAGCAGAATTAAAACTCCTCTCTTGGAAAACATCCTTGCTTTTAGCCATAATTTCAGCAAGAAGAGTGTCCGAGTTACAGGCACTAATGGCTGTGGAACCATTTATTATTTTCCATGCTGGCAGGGTTTCCCCTCAGGACTTAACCCATCCTTTATGCCTAAGGTGGTGTCCAGTGTGCCTCTAAACCAATCCATCCATTTGCCAACCTTCTTCCCTAACCCTCAGAATAAAGGGGAAAGGATCGTGCACTCCTTGGACGTGCACAGACAGCTCGGGTTCTACCTTGACAGCACTACACCTTTCAGAAAATCTGGCCAGCTGCTAGTCAGCTTTGCTACAGGGGCAGAGGGCAAGGCCATTTCAAAACCATTTCCAAATGGATAGCACACCGCATCCATTTCTGCTACAAGCACCATGGAAAACCCTACCCCACAGGGGATCAGACCACATTCCACTAGGGCTACTTCCATCTCTACAGCATTTTTCAGGGGAGTACCTACCAGGGACATTCTGGAAGCTGCAGCTTGGAGTTCTGTACACACCTTCACCAAACATTACCACTTAACTTTTTTTTTCTAAATCCAAAGCTGGATTTACTACAGCAATCTTACAAGGCCTGCTAGCTAGCCCTAACACTTCTTGACTGCCTCCACCCTTCCTCAGCTTTGGGACTCAACCCAACTGCGATGACTGCAAAAGTGAAACACGAAGAAAGTACAGTTTTGTACCTACCATAAATGTAGATGTCCGATAGGTATGCGTCTGCAGTCATCACATATGGGTTGTCCTGCCTCAGGCAGACCTTCGGTCGGCCGGATTCCAAAGTCTGGGTCCGGCGTCGGCTGATGTCGCCCTTTCCCCGACATCACAGTGCCTGGGGTATAAAAGAGTCAGCCGACGTCATCTTCCTCAGTTTTTCTTGCCCCAGATGCCAGGTGCCCTCTAGGAAGGCTAATTTTGGAAAATAAGCAATAAAAAATCCAAACATTTGCAAATATATATATATATATATATATATATATATATATATATATATATATATATATATATATATATATACACAAACAAATACACCATAATAGATCCCCCCAGCTAGCTAATAGAGAGGTAGGCACCCTAGGAAGACCACAGAGGGGAAGGAGGGAGGGTAAACCTGACTGCAGATGCATACCTATCGGACATCTACATTTATGGTAGGTACAAAACTGTACTATGTCCTTCAAGGATGCATCTGCAGTCATCACATATGGGTAGAATACCATAGCCGATCTGGGGGTGGAGGTACTAGGAAAAGGATGGTGTAGCTAAGATACCCTGCAGAACAGCCATAGCAAAGCCTGCTCTGGATCTGGAATATAAAGGTAAATTGTAATGCTTGGCAAATGTATGCACGGAGCTCCATGTGGCAGCTTCTAAAATGTCTTTTGTAGCCACCCCTGAAGGCTGTGGAGGTGGCTGTGGCTCTCGTAGAATGAGGTCTAATGTTAGCTGGTACAGTCTTTCCATGAAATGAGTAACAAAAGCGGATGCAATTTCCTATCCATTTTGAAATTGTCTGTTTGGAAATTGTTTTTCCTTGAGTACCAGCAGCTGGTCAGTTTTCCTGAAACCTTTAGTTCTGTCCAAGTAGTAGCGCAACTGTCTGTGAATGTCCAGGGTGTGAAGCAGTTTCTCCCCTTTGTTTTGTGGATTTGGGAAGAAGGTAGGCAAGTGAATGGCTTGATTCATTGAAACCCCGGATACCACCTTTGGCATAAAAGTAGGATTAGTTCTTAAGGAAACTCTGTCCTGGTGAAAAATAATAAATGGCTGAACTGCCATCAGGGCCTGCAATTCCGAAACCCTTCTTGCTGAGGTTATTACCAGAAGGAAAGCAGTCTTCCATGAAAGGTACTGTAGATCTGCAGATGCTGCTGGTTCAAATGGAGGCAGTGTTAGTTTTTCCAACACGTAGTTAAGGTCCCAAGCAGGGTAGAGGTGGTTTCCTAGGAGGTTTGATGTTTTTAATTCCTCTTAGAAACTGTCTTAGGAGAGGATGAGAAAAGACAGGTGGATCAGTATTGTACTCAGCTGAAATTGCTGAAGCATGAATCTTAATAGAAGAGTAAGACAGCCCATTGTGGAACATTTCTGCCAAATATTCCAGGATATGTGCCATAATGTCCTTCAAGGATGCATCTGCAGTCCTAACAAATGGGTTGTCCTGCCTCAGGCAGCCCTTCGGTCGGTCGGATTCCAAAGTCTGGGTCTGGCCTCGGCTGATGTCGCACTTCACCCGACGTCATAGCTGCTGTCAGTTGGGTATAAAGGCATCAGCCGACGCCATTTTCCCCAGTCTTTCTTGCCGCGCGGTGCCCGAAGCAGAAGCTGTTCGCAAGTGCCGGTCGGTCAGATCCAGAGATTTCTACTACCGAAGACTTCTAAAAAGCTAAGTACCCCGTTGGGGACTCTTTCTTGCCTCAGCCGATGTCAGAAAAAGTAAATAATTGTTTAACTTGTGGGAAACAAATACCTCATAAGGATTTCCACTCTTACTGCCTTCCTTGCTTAGGCCCAGACCACGACGTAGCAGCTTGTCTAGCCTGTGCTTCTTTCAACCGACGGACACTTAGACGTCGGTCGGAGTTTGCGGAGGAGTTTTTTGGTCCTGCTTTTGCTTACAAAATGCCGTCGGAGACTCCGACTTCACAATTAGCTAAAAAGCGTAAGGAAAAGGACCGACACTCGCAGTTTCGGCCGAAACCACGGTTAAGCCAACCGCGAGTGTCTCGGTTTCGGCTGAAACAGAGTCCTCGGTTCTTCCTTCGGCCGAAAGCATTCCTCCTACAGCCGAGGCCTCACGCAGCATGGCTGAATCTGCTACTGAAATTTCTCCTGCTGTAGCAGGCACCCAGGATTTATCAGATACTATTCCTTTAGACATATCTACTTCTGCACGTGGAGCTGCTAGGCCCCCTGCATCCATGTCTATCAAGGCTTTCTCCAGGGCTAAAGCAGCTAAATCTACTAAGGCCTTGCCTGCTAAAACCCCCTCACACAGGCCTAGCTCTAGTTCCCAAATGCTCAGCCTGGCAGAGGATCTCATTTCTTTGATCAGGGGATCCCAACCTCACCCTGACAGGGCCTCTCATCCCCCTCCAGAGAAGAGGCCTAGAGCAGAGCCCCCTGAGCCAGTTTCTACGGATTATTCCTCTGATGATTCAGAAAACTCAAATCCTCCAGAAGGCCCTTATTCTCCATATGAGGATTCTGACGCAGAAGACTCCATTCCTTCTGCCTCTCCTCCTGAGGAATTTTTTTTGGGGAAACCTTGCATGCTATGAGAGAGCAATTTCAATGGCAGGGCCAGGATTTTTCAGATTCTAGGAAACGGCTAAGGACCTTTTTACATTTGCCACAGCATAGGCCTTTAGCCATTCCTCCAGTACTAACAGTTGTGGATGATGCATTTAATGATGCTTGTACTGCTCCTGACTCTCTTCCCCGGCCCTGCTAAGCCCGACAGATACTACAGGGTCCCGGACACACATTATCACTTGTATAAGGCTCCTATTGCAGATCCTGAAACTATTTCTCAGGGCCACAAAGCTGTAGCAACTACCAAAAACCCCCTCCCCTCTGAAAGAGAATCTAGAGCATTAGAGAGATGGGGTAAAAAAGTTTATACTTCTGCTACTCTTTCGGCTAGGGCCTTAAACTGTCAATTCCACATGATTCAGTATCAGGAATTTTTGTTAGATCAGCTAAATAAAAAACTATCCTCTCCTGAACCTATAGACCGTAAGTCCCTTCAGGATTTGGTACATAACACTCAGCAGGTCAGTAAACATTCCTTAAAATGCGGCTATGATGCACTGAAGGCTTCCTTTAGATCAGCTATGACTGGTACAGTGATCAGAAGGCATGCATGGTTAAAAGAGCAATCCTTACCAGACCATGTAAAGTCAAAGCTCCTAGATGCTCCCATGGAGAAACTGTTTGTTTGGCTCCCCTGTACAGCAAGTGTTAAAGAAGGTGGAAGAAAAAGCAAAATATGTCCAAACAGTCAAGGATTTCTTACAGGTCCAGCCTCCTAGGTTTAGTAGAAATTGGCCTTCGAAGAATTGGTCCTTTCCAGACACCACCAGAGCACAGAGAGGCAGAAGTAGGCGCTCAAGAGGCAGAGGTCAATCCAGAGGTGCCTACAGGGGACATCAGTGGCAGCCTAACAACCAGAGGAGTACTGCCACAGATCCAGCTACTACCACTTCCACAGGAAAGTCACAGTGACTTGGCTCTGATACCGCCTACCAGGGAACAACTGGAAGCACCCTTAGGCGGAAAGCTAGCCTTATTTTCAGTAAACTGGCATTACATTACAAGAGACAAATGGATTTTACAGACAATAGACAAAGGTTACAGGTTTCACTTCCATACTCTACCAAGGAAGAGAGGAATGCCAAACCTACCACCAAACCAAAAAACAAACGCTCTAGGACAAATCAACCACTTACTCAGGATGAGAGCTATAGAAAAGGTACCGTCTATGGAACAAGGACAAGGATTTTATTCCAGACTTTTCCTGGTGCCAAGAAAAGAAAACCAATGGAGACCTATTCTCGACCTGTCCGCTCTGAACACATATCTCATTGTTCCAAAATTCAAAATGCTGACCCTACAGCAACTTCTTCCCATGCTGGGCAAGGAGTCTTGGCTGGTGACAATAGATCTCAAGGAGGCATACCTGCACGTCCCTATACGACCAGATTGCAGAAGATACCTCAGATTTCTTGCAGGATCAGAGCATTATCAATTCTCAGCATTGCCCTTTGGCTTATCTACTGCACCCAGAGTATTCACGAAATGCCTGGCATCAGTAATTGCTCATTGCAGGCTTCAGGGAATTCAAATTTATCCATACCTGGACGACTGCCTGATACAAGCGGACAACAAGATCAAATTAACAAAATATTTGGAAAAGGTTATTCACCTACTGCAAGCCCTGGGATACACAGTCAACATAAAAAAGTCAAGACTGGTACCATCCCAAAGGATTACATTCTTGGGTGCAGAGCTGGACACATCAAATCAAATGGCATTTCTCACAGCAGAAAAGCAAAAACAACTACCACTCTATTTCATGGCATTAACAACACAGAACCAGCTTACAGCAAGGAAAGTCCTGCAAGCCCTGGGTTACATGGCATCCTGCATAATATTGATTCCACATGCCAGACTACATATGAGGAAGTTGCAATGGTACCTAAGGAATTTATGGTCTCAGCACAAGCACAGCCTAGAAACCCAAATTCCAATAATTCCATGCCTGAAGCACGAATTCCTGTGCTGGGCTCAGGCCTGTCAGTTGAACAAAGGACTGCCTTTCCACAGCCCTCACCCAAGCCAGACTATCACCACGGATGCCTCAGACCTTGGTTGGGGGGCACACATGGTAGACAAGTGTATACAAGGCCTATGGACACAAGACCAGCTGAACCTACACATAAATCAAAAAGAGATGCTGGCAGTGAAACAAGCAATTCAGACATTCAGACCGTTTCTTCAACAAGGTCATTTGCAGATAAGGACGGACAACACCGCAGTTATGTGGTATATCAACAAGCAGGGAGGCACACATTCATATCCTCTATGCCGGTTGGCAATGGACCTGTGGAATGTGGCCCTGAACCTCAACATTCAGCTCCAGGCCATATTTGTGCCAGGAAAAGAAAATACACTAGCAGACACCTTAAGCAGAACTACCACGGATGCCCACGAATGGATGCTGCATCCAGACATCTTCAAATCCATTACAAAGAAATGGGGGCTGCCAGAAATAGACCTGTTCGCATCCCCACACAACCACCAATTGAAAAAATTCTGCACAAGGACATACCACCCACTTGCTTGGAAGGTGGACTCCCTATCCTTCAGTTGGGAAAACCTTACAGCATATGCATTCCCACCTCTTCCTTTGATGCACAAAGTGCTACTGAAGATCAAAGAAGATCAACCAAGGATCATACTGATAGCTCCAGACTGGCCGAGACAGCATTGGTACCTGCTTCTGAGGAGTATGTCTCTGGCACACGCATGGCCTCTACCTCTAGTTCCTTTGCTGCTAACACAGAACAACTTCAAGATCCTGCATCCAAACTTGAAAACACTGCAGCTAGCTGCTTGGAATCTTACATAAAACGAAATAACCCAGAATTATCTCAGAGGGTTAAAGACATTATCCTGGAGGCTCGCAGACCCTCCACAAGGAAGACTTATTCAGCAAAATGGAAAAGATATCTCATTTGGAGTGCAGCAAAAGGAGAAAATGTATCATTGGCAAACATAGCTAACATCCTGGAATATTTAGCAGAACTTTTCCACAATGGCCTGTCTTACTCTTCCATCAAGATTCATGCATCAGCAATTTCAGCAGAATATAACATGGATCCTCCAGTCTTCTCTCATCCTCTACTCAGGCAGTTTCTGAGAGGAATTAAAAATGTAAAGCCTCCAAGGAAGACACCTTTGCCTACATGGGACCTGAACTTTGTGCTAGAAAAGTTAACACTTCCCCCTTTTGAACCAGCAGCAACAGCAGAATTACAGTTCTTATCTTGGAAAACTGCCTTCCTGCTTGCAATCACTTCAGCAAGAAGGGTTTCTGAATTACAGGCATTAATGGTAGTACAGCCCTTCCTTATCTTCCATCAGGATAGAGTGTCCTTGAGAACTAACCCTACCTTTATGCCAAAGGTGCTCTCCAGGGTATCATTGAACCAAGCAGTCCACCTACCAACATTCTTCCCCAACCCACAGAACAGGGGGGAAAGACTACTGCATACCTTGGATGTACACAGGCAATTGCGCTACTACCTGGACAGAACCAAGAACAATAGAAAAACTAACCAGCTTCTGTTAGCATATGCAGCAGGAATGGAAGGAAAAGCAATTTCAAAACAGACAATCTCAAAATGGATAGGAAATTGCATTAGATTCTGTTACTCCTTTCATGGGAAGACAACTCTAGAAAACATCAGACCTCACTCCACAAGGGCTACAGCCACTACTACAGCTTTCTTACGAGGAGTGGCTACCAAAGACATTTTAGAGGCTGCTACTTGGAGCTCCGTGCATACATTTGCCAAGCATTATAATCTGCCTTTATACTCCAGATCCTGAGCAGGTTTTGCCACTGCTGTTTTGCAAGGGATCTTAACTACACCATAATCTTCTTAGTGCCTCCTCCCCCAGTTTGGCTATGGTATTCTACCCATTTGTCAGGACTGCAGATGCATCCTTGAAGGACATAGTACAGTTTTGTACCTACCATAAATGTAGATATCCGAGAGGTATGCATCTGCAGTCAGGATTACCCACCCTCCTTCCCCTCTGTGGTACTCCTAGGGTATTTGCCCTCCTTGTAGCTAGCTGGGGGAATCTATTATGGTGTATTTGTTTGTATATATGTACATACATGTTTATTTTTGTTTACTCTCTACTGTTTGGAATCATTTGCATTTATCCAAATTTAGCCTTCCTAGAGGGCACCTGGCATCTGGGGCAAGAAACACTGAGGAAAATGGCGTCGGCTGATGCCTTTATACCCAATTGACAGCAGCTATGACGTCGGGTGAAGTGCGACATCAGCCGAGGCCAGACCCAGACTTTGGAATCCGGCCGACCGAAGGGCTGCCTGAGGCAGGACAACCCATTTGTTAGGACTGCAGATGCATACCTCTCGGACATCTACATTTATGGTAGGTACAAAACAGTACTTTCATCATTGTCGCATCTAGGCCCTTTGTGGTGTTCCAGATGAGAAATCTTTTCCATTTTGCTGAGTATGCCTTCCTTGTGGAAGGGTGGCGAGATTCCATAATAATATTCTTCACTCTCTGGGATAGCTTATCCTGAGGAGAAGTCAAGGTATTCTCCACGCTGTTAGTTGCAATGTTTTCAGGTTGGAATGTAGAGTTTTGTATCTGTGCTGTGTCAGTAGAAGTGGCCATAGAGGTAGGGGCCATGGTTTCGTACACGACATGCTCCTTAGCAGTGGGTACCAGTGCTGTCTTGGCCAGTCGGGAGCTATCAGAATCACTTTTGGCTGCTCTGCCCTGATCTTCAGTAACACCTTGGTCATTAATGGAATAGGAGGAAATGCATACACTGTCAGATTTCTCCAGCTGAAAGAGAGGGCGTCCACTTTCCACGCTTGTGGGTGGTATGTCCTTGAGCAGAATTTCTTCAGTTGATGATTGTGGGGGGATGCAAATAGATCTATGTCTGGGCTCCCCCAAAATTGTGTTATCTGTTGAAAAATGTCTGGGTGCAGCATCCATTCGTGTGCATCCATGATATTTCTGCTTAACCTGTCCGCCAGTGTATTGTCCTTCCCTGGCACAAACTGAGCTTGTAGTTGTATATTGAGTTTCAAGGAAAGATCCCATAGATTCATTGCCAGTCTGCAAAGAGGGTAAGAATGGGTACCTCCTTGCTTGTTTATGTACCACATAACTGTGGTGTTGTCTGTCCGTATTAGTACATGGCCTTGATGCAGAAAGAGTTTGAAGGCCTCGATTGCATGTATCACTGCTAGCATTTCTTTTTGATTTATGTGCATGCGTAGCTCCTTTTGTGACCACTGTCCTTGGATACCTCTGCCCTCCATGTGTGCTCCCCAACCTAGGTCTGAAGCGTCTGTTGTAATAGTTTGGGAGGTTTTTGGCTTTGTGAAGGGCAACCCTCTGTTGGACTGGCTGGTCTGAGCCCACCACAGAAATTCCTTGTGAAAGCATGGAATGAGTGGGATTAACGTTTCCAAACTGTGACTGTGCTGAGTCCATAAACTCCTTAGGTACCACTGTAGCTTTCTCATATGTAGCCTTGCTTGTAGAATCAAAAGAATACAGGATGCCATGTAACCCAGGGCCTGCAGGATTTTCCTTGCAGTCAGCTGGGTTAGTCTTGTCAGATTCTTGAAGTAATCCGGTAGTTGACTTTGTTTTTCTTCTGTGAGATAAGCCATTTGGGTGGTTGTATCTAAATCCGCACCCAGAAAGGTTATTCTTTGGGATGGAACAAGTCTTGATTTGTGCATGTTGACTGTATATTCCAAGGCCTGTAGAAGATTGATGGCATAATTTAAGTCCTTTATCAAAGTTTGTTGGTTGTCCGCTTGTATAAGGCAGTCGTCCAGATATGGGTAGAGTTGAATCCCCTGGAGTCTGCAGTGTGCTATTACTGATGCCAGGCATTTCGTGAATACTCTGGGCGCAGTAGATGAGCCAAAGGGCAATGCTGAGAATTGATAATGCTCTGACACTGCAAGAAATCTGAGGTATCTTCTGCAACTTTGTCTGATAAGGGACATGCAGGTATGCCTCCTTGAGGTCTAGAGTAACCAGCCAAGACCCCTTGCCCAGCATGGGAAGGAGTTGCTGTAGAGTCAGCATTTTGAATTTTGGCACAATGAGATAAGTATTCAGTGCGGACAAGTCGAGAATTGGTCTCCATTGATGCTGTTTTCTTGGAACAAGGAAAAGCCTGGAGTAAAATCCTTGGCCTTGTTCTGAAATAGGAACTTTTTCTATGGCTTTCATTTGTAGTAAGTTTAAGATTTGTTTCAAAGCCTCTGCCCTTTGATTTGGTGGCAGACCTGGCATGCCTTTTCTTTTTGGCAATGTGTGGAAATGGAACCTGTATCCGTTGTCTATTATTTGGAGTGTCCATTTGTCTCTTGTAATGTTGTGCCAATTTCTTGAGAATAAAGAAAGCTTTCCGCCCAAAGGTGCTTCTAATTGAGCCCTGGTTGGCGGAGTCAAAGCAAAGTCATTGAGTTTGTCCTTGTGCAGCAGTTGCAGGTCCTGAACTGCCTGTCTGGATTGGAGGTTGCCATTGATGGCCTCTGTAGGAGCCCCTTGCTTGCCCTCTACCTCTGGCACGCCTGTTCCTGCCCCTTTGAAATCTTTTTGTGTCCGGAAAGGACCAATTCTTGGAAGGCCAGTTTCTGCTGAATCTAGGCGGTTGGACTTGAAGAAAATCCTTAACTGTTTGTACAGATTTTGCCTTTTCCTCAAATTTCTTTAGGACGTCTTGAGCAGTGGAGCCAAATAACTTTTGCTTTTCCAGTGGAGCATCCAAAAGCTTAGCTTTAAGATGTCCTGGCAGAGATTGTTCCTTCAGCCAAGCATGCCTGCGTATGACAACACCTGTCATTGCTGATCTACATGAAGCTTCCAGTGCATCATAACCACACTGCAAGAAGTGGTTGCTAACCTGCTGGGAGTTATGTACCAGATCCTGAATGGATTTACGGTCAAGGGGTTCAGAAGAAGACAATTTCTTATGCATTTCTTCTAACAAATACTCTTGATACTGTATCATGTGAAATTGACAATTTAATGCCCTCATAGCAAGAGTGGCAGAAGTATACACTTTTTTACCCCATCTCTCTAATGCCCTGGACTCCTTTGCAGAGGGGAGTGGGTTCTTAGTAGTAACAGCCGCAACCCCTTTAGGGCCCTGTGAAATAGTTTCAGGGTCAGCAGAGTGGGCCTTATAAAGAAAATGATGTGTGAGCGGGACTCTGTAATACCTATCGGGCTTAACAGGGGCCGGAGGCAGAGTGTCAGGGGTCATACTAGAGTCAGAGTATACATCATCAATCACATTTAAAACAGGAGGAATAGCCAAAGGTCTATGCTGAGGTAAATGGAGAAAAGTTCTTAGTCTTTTCCTGGAATCAGAATATTCCTGGCCCTGCCATTTGAAATACTCTCTCAAAGTGTGAAGGGTCTCCCCAAAGGAAAGCTCTTCAGGAGGGGAGGCCGAGGGAATAGATTCCTCTGCATCCGAATCCTTGTAGGCCGAATAAGCCTCCTCCTGGTAGTCTGAGTGGTCCGAGCCAACAGAGGCCTTCTCTGAGGAAAGGGGATCAGGAGGATCCATCCTGGGCCTTTTGTCTAGAGGGGGTTGGGAGCCCCTGTCCGGATGAGGCTGAGAGCCCCTAATTAAGGAAATAAGGTCCTCTGCTAAAGTTAGAATCTGTGAACTAGAAGAAGGTCCCTGAGGAATAACTCTGGGAGGCATGGCTTTAGAGTGTTTTGCAGCTTTAGCCCTGGTGAAGGCCTTAATAGACATGGATGCAGGAGGCCTGGCTGCACCACGTGCTGGTGTAGCTTTGTCTAAAGGTATGGTGTCGGTAAATTCCAATACACCAGTTTCGGAAGGCAATTCTGTAACCGACTCGGTAGGAGCCTCTGGGGCCGAGGCTGTCGGTTGTAATATTTCAGGGTTCGGAAGTTGCAAGGACTCGGTATCAGCCGAGACCGAGACACTCGCGGTATGACTAGCCGCGGTTTCAGCCGAAACCGCGGCCCGCGTGTGTCGGTCCTTGTCTTTCCGTTTCTTAATTAAATGTGATGTCGGGGTTTCCGACGGCATTTTGTAAGCAAAACTATCCCCAAAAAACTCTTCTGCAAACTCCGACAGACGTCTAAGAGTACGTCGGTTGAAGGAAGCGCAGGCAGAACAGGCCAAGACGTCGTGGTCTGGGCCTAAGCAAGGAAGGCAATAAGAGTGGAAATCCTTATGAGGTATTTGTTTCCCACAAGTTAAACAATTATTAACTTTTTCTGACATCGGCTGAGGCAAGAAAGAGTCTCAACGGGTACTTAGCTTTGAAGTCTTGGATAGCGAATTTACAGGAGCTGGCCGACCGGCACTTTGCTGCTTCTGCTTGGGCACCACGGCAAGAAAGACTGAGGAAGATGGCGCGGCTGACTCTTTATACCCCAGGCGCTGCGTCGGAAAGGACATCAGCGATGCGGACCCAGACTTTGGAATCCGGCCAACCGAAGGGCTGCCTGAGGCAGGACAACCCATATGTGATGACTGCAGATGCATCCTTGAAGGACATCATAGTACAGATGTCCTTCAAGAATGCAACTTTAGTCCTGAGATGTGGGTTGTCCTGCCTCAGGCAGCCCTTCGGTCGGCCGGATTCCAAAGTCTGGGTCCAGCGCCGGCTGATGTCGCCTCCTTCCCGACGTCAGAGCGGCTGGGGTATAAAGGCATCAGCCGGTGCCATCTTCTCCAGTCTTTCTTGCCGCGCGGTGCCCAAAGCAGAAGCAGTTAGCAAGTGCCGGTCGGTCAGCTCCTGTGTTTTCAGTTACCGAAGTCATCTAAAAAGCTAAGTACCCCGTTGGGGAACATTTTTTCTTGCCTCAGCCGATGTCAGAACAAATTGAGAAAGTTAATAATTGTTTGTCTTGTGGTAAACAAATACATCATAAGGACTTCCAATCTTACTGCCTCCCCTGCCTGGGCCCAGACCACGATGTCTCGGCCTGTGCCGCCTGTGCTTGCTTTAATAAGCGCACTCTCAGGTGCCGGGCAGAATTTGCCGAAAACTTTTTTGGTGAATCCTACGCTTACACCATGCCGTCGGAACAACCGGCAGCACAAACTACCAAAAAAGTAAGGACCGGGACCGACATCCTCGGCCCGCGTCTACTACTCCTAAGCCCTCCGCGAGTGCTTCGGTCCCTTCGGAAGCGGTTATTGAACCGCTTCAGGCCGACGACACCGCATTAACACGTTCTTCGGTCCCGGAGCATACACCGGTGCCGGTTGTTGATTTCCCTCCAGAAACCAAAGTTCTTGATCTACCCGACACCATTCCTGTTGACAAGATTACCCCTGCACGTGGGGCAGCTAGGCCTCCTGTATCCATGTCCATTAAGGCCTTTGCACGTGCTAAGGCCGCTAGCCAGGCCAAGGCCCATCCTAAGCCTGGCTCACCTTCTTCTGATAGACAGATCATGTCTCTTGCTGCAGATCTAATGTCTCTTATCAGGGGGTCTCAGCCCCATCCAGATAGAAGTTCTCAGCCACCTGCAGAAAAAAGGCCAAGAACTGAGCAGGCTGACGACCTCTCTTCAGATGAAGCCTCTGGGGTTTCAGAGCATTCAGATACCCAAGAAGAATCCTTCCAAGCCTATGAAAACTCTGATGCTGAGGAATCAATTCCCTCTGCCTCTCCTCTGGAGGATTTTTCTTTCGGTGAAGTCCTCCACTCCATGAGGGAACATTTTAAGTGGCAGGGTCAGGAAGTTTCTGATTCTAGGAAAAGGCTCCG
This sequence comes from Protopterus annectens, assembly GCF_019279795.1. Lineage (NCBI taxonomy): Eukaryota > Metazoa > Chordata > Ceratodontiformes > Protopteridae > Protopterus > Protopterus annectens. Next base: position 1,539,063,996 of record NC_056729.1, on the reverse strand, counting down.
TACCTTCCTCAAGTTACACCAGCACAGGCCTTTGGCTATCCCTCCGGTTTTGGATGTCCTGGATGATGTATTTTCAGACTCCAATGCTTCCCCTGATTCTCTCCCTCCTGCTCCTGTCAAGCCAGACAGATATTACAGGGTCCCTGACACTCACAAGCATTTCTTTAAGGCCCAAACTGTGGATCTAGAAACTATTTCACAGGGCCCAAAGGAGTGGCTTCTTCCTCGGCCAAAAATCCACTACCAGCTGACAGGGAAGCAAGGTCCCTGGAGAGATGGGGTAAAAAAGTTTATACCTCTACCACCCTTGCTATGAGGTCACTTAACTGCCTTTTTCATATGTTTAAGTACCAGGATTATTTGCTGGATGATTTGCAGAAAAAGCTAGCCTCTCCTGAGCCTATAGATAGAAAGGCATTGCAGGATTTGGTTCATAATTCACAGCAGATTAGCAACCATTTTCTTCAGTGTGGTTATGATGCATTGGAGACTTCATGTAGGGCAGCCATGAACAGGGGCTGTTATACGTAGACATGCTTGGTTGAAAGAGCAGCCACTTCCGGATCATGTTAAAGTAAAGCTCCTGGACGCACCTCTGGATAAACAGAAGCTTTTTGGTGCTAATGCTCAGGATGTGTTGAAGTCTATTGAGAAGAAGGCAAAATCAGTACAGACAGTAAAAGATTTCCTCCAGGTTCAGCCACCCAGATTCAGCAGGAATTGGCCTTCAAAGAATTGGTCCTTTCCAGACTCGGACAAGTTTCAAAGGGGAAAGAACAGGCGTGCACGAGGTAGAGGGCAGTACCGAGGCTCCTACAGGGCCCGCCAGTGGCAACCTCAAAATCAAAGAAGTGGCACAAGTACTTCACCTGCTCCACAGGGACAATCACAATGACTTACCTATCACTCCGCCTACCAAGGCTCAAAGAGAAGCACCTTTAGGCGGAAAATTATCTCTATTCTCAAAAAACTGGCACATTATAACAAAGGACAATTGGATTCTGTACATAATCGACAGAGGTTACAAGTTCCACTTCCATACTTTACCAACAGGACAAGGCATGCCAAACCTGCCACAAAATCAAAGGGCAGAGGCACTCAGAGAAGTCTCAAAGCTGTTACAAATAAAAGCAATAGAGAAGGTTCCTCCTCAGGAACAAGGCCAGGGATTTTACTCAAGACTGCTCCTTGTTCCAAGAAAAGAAAAGCAATGGATACCTATTTTGGACTTGTCCGTACTAAATACTTTTCTCATGGTGCCAAAATTCAAAATGCTGCCGTTACAGCAACTTCTTCCCATGTTGGGCAAGGGGTCGTGGCTGGTTACTCTGGACCTCAAGGAGGCATACCTGCATGTCCCTATCAGACACAGTTGCAGAAGATACCTCAGATTTCTTGCAGGAACAGAGCATTATCAATTCTCAACATTGCCGTTTGGCTTATCTACTGCGCCCAGAGTATTCACGAAATGCCTGGCATTAGTAGTGGCACACTGCAGACTCCAGGGGATTCAAATATACCCCTATCTGGACGACTGCCTCATACAAGCAGACAGCAAACAAACCTTGACAAAACACTTGGATTATGTCATTCAGTTGCTACAGGCTTTGGGATACACAGTCAACATTCAAAAATCAAGACTACTGCCATCCCAAGAGATTATTTTTCTAGGAGCAAAGTTGAACACACAGCTACAAATGGCCTCTCTCACAGAGGAGAAACAAGAGCATTTGACAGACTACTTCCAAAGCCTAGCAAAGCTAACCCACCTGACCACAAGGAAGACCCTGCAGGCCCTGGGGTTCATGGCATCTTGCATTCTTCTAATACCTCTGGCAAGACTACACATGAGAAAACTACAATGGTACCTCAAAAGCTTGTGGTCTCAACACAGCCACAACCTAGAACACATAATTCCTCTCATACCATGCCTACAAAGGGAATGTCTATGGTGGGCTCAAGCAAGTCACTTAAACGAAGGCATGCCTTTCAACAAAGCTCCAACAAGTCAAACTATTACAACAGACGCCTCAGACCATGGATGGGGGGCGCACATGGACGGCAGATGCATTCATGGGCAATGGACTCCCATGGAAAGGCATCAGCACATAAATCAAAAAGGGATGTTGGCAGTGATACATGCAATAGAAGCCTTTGGAAAATCTCTTCAGAAAGGCCATCTGCTAATAAGGACAGACAACACCACTGTCATGTGGTACATAAACAAACAAGGGGGCACTCATTCCTACCCCCTCTGCAGACTAACAATGACTCTTTGGGAAAAGTCCCTGAAACTGAACATCTACTTGCAATCCCAGTTCATTCCGGGCAAGGACAATGTCCTGGCAGACAGGTTAAGCAGAAATTTCTTAAATCCACGCGAATGGATGCTGCACCCACGCATTTTCTCACAAATAACAACTGCATGGGGAAGGCCAGACATAGACCTCTTTGCATCTCCTCTCAATCACCATCTGGAAAGGTTTTGCACAAGGATTTACCATCCTCTAGCCTGGAAAATGGATGCTGTTTCCTTCAGTTGGAATGCCCTAACAATTTATGCATTCCCTCCCCTACCTTTAATCACCAAGGTGTTACTGAAGATCAAGGCAGAACAACCAAGAGGAATTTTGATAGCTCCAGACTGGCCAAGGCAACACTGGTACCCACTGCTACTAAGCATTACTCACACCAAACCGTGGCCCTTGCCTCCATGGCCTCAGCTCCTGACTCAGCACAAATACAAAACTGTTCATCCGAAGCTGCAAACATTAAAGCTGACAGCTTGGAGAGTTCCATGACTGGGATCCATGACTCCCTCTCCAAAGAAGTTCAGGAAATTTTGTTGGAGGCGTGCAGACCTTCCACCAGAAAAACCTATTCGGCCAAATGGAAGAGATTCACCATCTGGAATGCCAACAAGGGCCAGGATGCATCCCTGATGAGCATACCTCTGATATTAGGATACTTGGCAGAAATGTTTCGCAGTGGCCTTTCATTCTCTTCCATCAAAATCCACGCTTCAGCTATCTCAGCACATTACAATTGTGATCCACCTGTGTTTTCGCACCCTTTGCTAAGACAGTTTCTAAGGGGTATAAAGAATATCAAACCTCCAAGGAAACAACCAATCCCTGCATGGGACCTCAACTACGTCTTGGAAAAATTAACTCTTCCTCCTTTTGAACCAGCAGCATCTTCAGAAATGCAATTCCTATCTTGGAAAACGGTTTTCCTGTCGGCAGTCACCTCAGCAAGAAGGGTCTCGGAGATACAGGCCCTCATGGCAGTTCCTCCTTTCCTCATCTTTCATCAGGACAGAGTTTCTCTTAGGACCAATCCTTCCTTCATGCCTAAGGTGATATCCAGGGTGTCTCTAAACCAAGCAATTCACCTGCCTACTTTCTTTCCTAACCCTCAAAACAAAGGGGAAAAGCTGTTGCATACTTTAGACATTCACAGACAACTACGCTACTACTTGGACAGAACCAAGTCTACCAGAAAGTCTGACCAACTGTTCATAGCCTATGCTGCTGGGGCACAAGGAAAGGCAGTCACCAAGCAAACTATCTCAAAATGGATTGGACACTGCATCAGATTCTGTTATTCTTTTCATGGAAAAAGTGTGCCAGTCAATATTAGACCACACTCCACCAGAGCTATGGCCACATCCACAGCCTTTCTAAGAGGAGTGGCTACAAAAGATATTCTAGAGGCTGCTACATGGAGCTCCGTGCATACATTTACCAAACACTACAACCTACCATTATACTCCCGATCCCGAGCAGGCTTTGCTTCGGCAGTCCTGCAGGGCCTTCTTGCTACACCATCTCTTGCCTAGTCCTACCACCCCCAGCTTGGCTATGGTATTCAACCCATATGTCAGGACTGCAGTTGCATTCTTGAAGGACATAGTACAGTTTTGTACCTACCATAAATGTAGATGTCCGATAGATATGCAACTGCAGTCAGGTTTTCCCTCCCTCCTACCCCTCTATTTTTTCCCTTGGGTCCATCTCCCCCCCCCCCCCTTTTCCCGATAAGCTGGGGATATCTGTTATGGTGTATCTGTTTATTACTGTTGTGCATTTCTGGATTTTTTGTTTATCCATTCACAAAATTTAGCCTTCCTTGGAGGGCACCTGGCATCTGGGGCAAGAAACACTGAAGAAGATGGCGCCAGCTGATGCCTTTATACCCCAGCCGCTCTGACGTCGGGGAGGAGGCGACATCAGCCGACGCCGGACCCAGACTTTGGAATCCGGCCGACCGAAGGGCTGCCTGAGGCAGGACAATCCATATGTCAGGACTGCAGTTGCATATCTATCGGAAATCTACATTTATGGTAGATACAAAACTGTACTTTGTGTACACTTACCATGAATGTAGATGTTCGAGTGTATTCACTGTTGCAGTCCTGGTTTCCCTCCCTCCAACTTCCTGTTTTTCTCTTATCTTTCTACCTCTCCTCTCTATAGCCATTCTTAATGGCATTGGTATTTACTTTTTACTGGTGGTGTTCTTCGTGTTTCACTGTTGCAGTCATCACATTTGGGTTATTTGCTTGCCGTAGCCCTCAGTCGGCCTGATTTATCAAAGTCTTGGGTCCTGCATCGGTTGCTGTCTCATCTTCCATGATGTCAGGTAATCAGGGGTATAAAGCATGCAGCCAACGCCATTACATCAGTCTTTCTTGCCGTGTGGTGCCCGAAACAGAAGCAGTTCGCAAGTGCTGGTCGGCCAACTCCTGTAATTTTCGTTTTCGAGTTTCAGAACCGAAGTCTTCAACTAAAGCTAAGTACTTCATTGGGGAAACTTTTTCTTGCTCTAAACCGATGTCAGTAAAAGTCAGTAATTGTATTTCTTGTGGAAGGCAAATACCTCAAAGATGTTCAATCATACTGAATTCCTTGTCTAGGCCCTGACCACAACGTACCTCGCTTTAGCTTTTGTGCTTTATTTAAGCAACAAACAATTCACCTTCTGTATATTTACCCTTCTAAATATTTTGGTACTCTGTTAAATTGTCCAGATATGTCTTCGGTTAGCCATCCGACTACCGACATTCCGAAAAAACACAAAGATAAAGACAGAGACAGGCTGCCTAGGTCCAAAGCTGCCGACGACACTTCTCGTAAGCCAGTTGCCACTTCTCCTGTACTCAGCGAGGCGCTTTCGCAACCCCTGATACCCGCTACTTCAGATTCGCAGGCCTCTACGGAGACCCATTCAGAGTCCAGTATGCCGCGAGGTGCTTTAACTGTTGAACCTGTGGATGTCTGTACCGTGGATGGGTCCGAAGCTGCTGTGCAGGCACCGGCTTCTGAGGGTGTATTCAGGCCTACTGACTTGCATATTAAACTGATGCCATCTTCTTCTTCAAGGCCTAAATCTCAAACCATGCCTAGAAAACCAATGCCCAGACCGAATGGTCAGACCTTTATGCCTAAAAAACAAATGATGAGAATTGCTGAAGACCTTATTTTAATCAGGGGAAGCCAACCTTCTCATAGGTTCATAGGTTAGTACTAAGCTAACTGCCCCTGCGAGCCATTTTAAGCTTAGCCAATTATCCCTTGTGAGACTCAAACCCTGCACCTTGTGTTTGTAAGGCAAACACCTTAACCATTAGGTCACCCTCCCAACTCCCTCTAAGAGACCTAGGACTGAATTTGCTTATAATACTTCTGACAAGGATTCTGAAATTTCTGTTTCCTCTCATGACTAGGATTTACCCTTATCTGCCTATGAGGATTCTGATGCAGAGGACTCTATTCCCTCTGCACCCCCCCCCCCCCCAAGGATTTCTCTTTTGGTGAAACCTTGCATACTCTTAGGGTGCATTTTTGTTCTGAAAGTCAGGGATTACTCTGATTCTAAAAAGAGGCTTAGGGATTTCTTACTCCTGCCCCAGCACAGGCCTTTAGCAATCCCTCCTGTACTAGACATTATTGATGATGCCTTTTTGGAATCTAGTTTGGCCCCTGACTCTTTACTTCCTGCTCCCAGAAAACCTGATAGATATTACAGGGTTCCTGACTCTCACAAGTTCCTTTTTAAAAATCCTACTGCGGATCCTAAGACCATTTCGCAGGGACCCAAGGGCATTAAGGCGACTACTGCCAAAAGTCATACCCCCTCTGATAGAAACTCCAGGGCGCTGGATAGATGGGGTAAGAAGGTATACACTTCTGCAACCTTGGCCATTAGGGCCTTAAATTGCCAGTTTCATATGTTAAAGTATCAGCAGCATATTATTGGATTGCTTAAACAGAAAATGATGTTGATTTCTGACTGTGCTGAAAATAAGGATTTACAGGATTTAATGCATTCTGCTGAACAGGATGGAAAACGTACTTTGCAATGTGGTTTTGATTCACCAGAGGCATCTTGCAGGGCTGCTGTCACTGGGTCTGTAATTAGAAGGCATGCTTGGCTTAAGGAACAATCCTTGCCAGATCATGTTAAAGTTAAATTGCTGGATGCTCCCTTAAATCAGGACCGTCTATTTGGCAACAAAGCAGAAGTTGTTCTTAAAAAGATGGAGGAAAAAGCTAAATCTATGCAAACTGTTAAAGATTTCCTACAAGTACAGCCTCCAAGATTTAGTAGGCATTGGCCCTGTAAGAATTGGTCCTTTCCTGCCTCTTCCAGGCCTACTCAGTCCAAACCCAGAACCAGCAGAACACCCAGGCTTCAGTTCCAGGTTACACACAGGACTAAGCAGTGGGGGGCTCCCACTTCCAAATCAGGGAGTAGTAAGACTCCCCCCTATGGTAAACTGTCTCAATGACTTAACTTTAAAACTTCCAAGCACTTCTCAACTGACTGCTCCTTTAGGGGGAAACATTGCACTGCAGGAAAAAAACTGGGAACTCATTACCCAGGACAAATGGGTTTTAAATATAGTTTCCCAAGGATACAGATTTCACTTCCACACGTTACCAACTCCAAACGGTTGGCCAGATCTACCCAAAAATCAGTGGGCAGAGGCTCAAAAGCAAGTACTCTCTGTCTCTTAAGCATAATGGCTATTCAAATTGTACCAGAAGAGGAAAAGGGACAAGGTTTCTACTCAAGACTTTTCCTGGTACCCAGAAAAGAGAACTCATGGCGTCCTCTTCGTGACCTTTCTATCTTAAGCAACTTTTTGGTGATTCCAAAATTCAAGATGTTAACTCTTCACCAGTTGCTTCCTATGCTAGGCAAAGATGCCTGGTTGGCAACACTGGATTTCAAGGAAGCCTACCTGCACATCCCAATCAGGGAATCTTGCAGAAGATACCTACACTTCAAAGTATGCACTATCAGTTCTCTGCACTGCCTTTGGCTTATCTACTGCGCCCAGGATATTCACAAAGTGCCTAGCTCCAGTCATTGCATTTCGCAGGTAAAGAAATATTCAAATATACCCATACCTGGACGATTGTCTAATTCAGGCAGAAAGCCAGGACATACTTTTGAATCTTCTGGCATTTCTACAAAAGGTGCTAACTTGTCTGGGGTACACCATAAACGAAAAGAAATCACATCTGGTACCCTGTTAAAAAATTATATTTGTGGGAGCAAGCGGAACACAACTTCCCAGATGGCTTTCCTCACACCAGAGAAACAAATTCATTTGACAACTTACTTCAAACTAGTGGCCACAGAAACCCTGCTATCTGCAAGGCAAATACTGCAAGCCTTGCGGTTCATGTCCTCTTGCATTCTACTAATTCCGTATGCAAGACTGCATATGAGGAAACTACAATGGTGTCTAAAAAGCCTATGGTTTCAACATTCTCAGGATCTAGAAGCAATGATTCCTATCATACCTTGCCTATGGTTAGAATTCCTTTGGTGGGCAGAGGCCTGCCACCAAAACAAGGAACTACCATTCACTCTACCC